>NC_041393.1:463968524-464000857 GCF_002162155.2 Triticum dicoccoides
CCAAAAATTTCTATAAATAAAGAAACCCCTGAAAAGAAACCTAGATTGGGAGTTCCACCGCAGCAAGCCTCTGTAGCCACCAAAAACCAATCGGGACCCTGTTCCGGCACCCTGTCGGAGGGGTAATTATCACCGGTGGCCATCTTCATCATCTCGACGCTCTCCATGACAAGGAGGGAGTAGTTCACCCTCGGGGCTGAGGGTATGTACCAGTAGCTATGTGTTTGATCTCTCTCTCTCTCTCTCCATCTCGTGTTCTTGATTTGGCACGATCTTGATGTACTGCGAGCTTTGATATTATAGTTGGATCTTATGTTGTTTCTCCCCCTCTACTCTCTTGTAATGGATTGAGTTTTGCCTTTGAAGTTATCTTATCGTATTGAGTCTTTAAGGATTTGAGACAACTTGATGTATGTCTTGCATGTGCTTATCTGTGGTGACAATGGGATATTCACGTGATTCACATGATCTACGTTTTGGTGATAAACTTGTGGGTTATGTGACCTTGTGAACTTATGCATAGGGATTGGCACATGTTTTCGTCTTGACTCTCCGGTAGAAACTTTGGGGCACTCTTTGAAGTTCTTTGTGTTGGTTTGAATAGATGAATCTGAGATTGTGTGATGCATATCGTATAATCATACCCACGGATACTTGAGGTGACATTAGGGTTTTAGTTGATGTGTGTCTTAAGGTGTTATTTTACTACGAACTCTAGGGTTGTTCGTGACACTTATAGGAATAGCCCAATGGATTGATCGGAAAAAATAACTTTGAGGTGGTTTCGTACCCTACAATAATCTCTTTGTTTGTTCTCCGCTATTAGTGACTTTGGAGTGACTCTTTGTTGCACGTTGAGGGATAGTTATGAGATCTAACTATGTTACTATTGTTGAGAGAACTTGCACTAGTGAAAGTATGAACCCTAGGCCTTGTTTCGAAGCATTGCAATACCGTTTGTGCTCACTTTTATCATTACTTACCTTGCTGTTTTTACATTTTTCAGATTACAAAAACCTATATCTACCATCCATATTGCACTTGTATCACTATCTCTTCGCCGAACTAGTGCACCTATACAATTTACCATTGTATTGGGTGTGTTGGGGACACAAGAGAATCTTTGTTATTTGGTTGCGGGGTTGTTTGAGAGAGACCATCTTCATCCTACGCCTCCCATGGATTGATAAACCTTAGGTATCCACTTGAGGGAAATTTGCTACTGTCCTACAAACCTCTGCACTTGGAGGCCCAAAACCGTCTACAAGAAGAAGATTGTGTAGTAGACATCAACTGGGTCCCAACGGTACTGGGCCCTGATGACGTCACGCTCCTGCGGGATGGTGAACTCCGCCAAGGGGTCTGGGATCCCCAGACTTTCGTGTTCCGCATCCTCCTTCGCCCATATGGGCCTCTTCCCCGTGTAACCACGGCTTCCGAGGTGGTGGCACCCCATGTTCCTCTCGTGGAGCCCCTTCATGTACTCTGACGTTTCTTTGACATCTTCGGCAACCCAAGTCTTCTTGAATATTTCGAACTGCTCTTCCGTAATTGTCGGATTATCCTTTACAATCTCGGAGTAGGGTTCCTTTTTGGCGATGATCCAATGTTTCACCCTTACTTTCCAGGCGGACAACGCACTGCTAAACTTGCCCATGGCGCGTTTGTTTATCTTTTTCATTGTCGGGTCTTTATCTGGATCAGTATATTTGATTTCATCCCGGCCTGGGAACAAGAATACCTGGTGCAGCTTAGTTAGGAGGGAGTGCTCCATATCTGGTATCTTCTTTAGTTTCTCATTGTTGATGGTGGCGGTGCTTGTAGGATGCAACCTATTTAATTGTCATAGCACGCAAGCGCTTCCACAGGCTCTTTTGGCTCAAAATTGCCGGACTCCACCTCCGTGACCACCAGTCTAGTAGTGATGAGCTGGTTTGGGTGTCGTTGCCTCTTTGGTTTCGGTTCTATACCGGCTTTGCCAGTCTCGGTACCGGTATCAGCGCCGGTCTCGGCACCGATCTTGATGTCGGTCTCAGTCTGGGATGTGACAGGTGGGCCCTACAACAACCGTTGCTCATCGAGAAGGTTCAAATAGGCATCTGCCGCCGCGTAGACGTTGCAATCACCAAAACCATGTCCTTCATTGTTGCTAGTCATGTTTCCTATGATTAAATCTAGTCAATTCATTCTAGGCCTAACAAAATGAATAATGACATAAATAAGGCTAGTGTTTTGCAGGAATGTTGATTCATTCCCATTGCGGCAAATCCCGAGCACTCGATATGTCCTAGTTTGTAGCACAAGTCATGCCGAAATTCACAAAAAAAATTGGCATGACCTTTGCTACAAACTGGACAAATAGAGCACCTGAAATTTGCCGGAACGGAAATGAATCAACATTCTGGCAAAACATAGGCCGCTCAGAATCATTCCCTACAAACAACAAAAGGCCACTTGGGCACAATCGAACCACTTTAATGTTTCATATAACATGAGCAAACACTATTGAGGAATTTGCATATAAAAATGACCACTTCAATGAAAAGATATAATCAACAATAATGGAATACGCAAATGAACATCAATGACATATATCATATAGCATCAATCTTGTTTTTCGTTTACATAGCAACAATTACTTTAACCAAGTTTTTGAAAAGAAAAACAATTCTGTTTTTGTTTATAGCTAAATGCCATAGCTACTGTTTTTTATTTATAGCTAAATACTTTTTTTGTCTAAACCTAAAAGTCTAGGAAGGGACCATCTTTAAAATAAAACTTGCATATAAATTCTTTTCCTTGAAAAATAGTGGTCTTTTAAAACCAAAAACCTTTGCAAAATGACCTCACTAAACACTTCCCTGCCTAGGATAGAACCCAAATTCTGTTCTAGCTATTCCTCTCTCTCTCACACACACACACACACACATTATTTTATTTTCATCCAATTTGTTTTAGAGAAAATATTCCAACGATACTTGACCTTATTAGAAATTGCAAAGGAACTCCATTTTCTCTAACCCTTATGACCTCACCAAAATTTCCTCAGCAAGACCTTAGTACCTACACCCAATTTCTTCAAAAATATTCAGGTCCATAGTCTAAATAATTCAAATTTCATTTGAATGAAATTTGGACCAGATTCAGCTCCATAGTCCAAATAATTTTTTATAGATAAATGCTACTTTTTTGTTTATAGCCTCTATTAATTTAAAGCTAAATGCTACTGTTATTTATATACCCTCTGTTAATTTAAAGCTAAATGGGATTACTATTTAAGCATTTTCATAAAAATTTGCCCTAGCTAATTTCCTAAAAAATTGCTAATCTTTTTTCCTAAATGCTAAAAAATGCCTACTGCCCCTAACAAATCTAGGGCTCATATGAACACTTGGGGTTCATATGAACATCATCACAGCAGCAACATATGAATTACCCTAGCAGAGAGAGAGAGAGAGGCATGGGAGAGGAGAGGGAGAGCCTTACGGTCTGCGGCGAGGGCGGACTCGGGCTCGGGTGGTGGCGATCCTGGGCAGGCTCGGGCGGCGGCGGTGAGGTCGAGGGAAGCCTCGGGCGGCGGCGGTGAGGTCGAGGGCGGCCTCGGGCGGCGGCGATGAGGTCGAGGGCGTGCTCTATCGGGTAGGGCGATCAACGGCGGTGACAGAGGAGTTGGGGGAGAGGGGGAAAGGACTTAGCAAAATTTTGAGCCCGCGCGGGGTTAAGTCAAACTAGCAGTAGCGCTGGTAGGCAAAAAGTGTTATAGCTAAGTTAGCTATAGCGCTTTCTACCAAAACGCGCTACTGCTATAGGAAGTAGTTATTTATTTTCCTTTTTCTTTCCCTTTTATCCAAGGAACGTGGCTATAGCGCGGGCTTATGAAACACGCTACTGCTAGAGTAACTATAGTGCTTTGTGGCAACAAGCGCTACTGCTATGCCTTTCTCCTTTATTTTTATTTTTCTTTTTTTATCTTTACATTTTCATTTTTCATTTCTCCTTTTTCTACTTCTTTCATTTTCATTTACTTTTCTATTTCTTTTCCATTTTATTTTCTTTTTTTAGCAGTAGCGCTCTATACCGGAAACGCGCTACTACAAGGCACTTAGCGGTAGCATGCTTTTTGCAGCATCACTACTACTATTCCTAGCCTACCGGCAACAGTGTGGGATTTATAGTAGTATCTTTTTTCCTGTAGACATGCTACTGCTATAACCATATTTGTAGCGTGCTTTATGGACACGCGCTACTACTAAGTAGCAGTAGCGCTCTGTTCTAGCCAGCGCTACTGCTATACCTCTGTGTATAAGGTTTTCCCTAGTAGTGTATAAGTATTGTCCGAAGTCAAAGTTTCTCTACTTTGACCAAACTTATAGGAAAAATATCAACATTCACAATGCCAAATCAATATCGTTAGTTTAATTATGAAATGTAGTTTCATATTATATATATTTGGTATTGTAGATGTTTATTTTTTAATATAAATTTGGTCAAACTTTAGTTTGACTTGACACAAATCTAATAAGCAGAGTAAAGGGACTGGAGGGAGTACTAAGGAAAAAAAACATACCCTGGTGGCGAGACGTGCTCAGCAAAAGCCAAGGTCATCCCCTTGGTCCGAAACTTGTTCTCTTTGTCCGAGGGCTTGAAGAGGACCTTCAACATCCCATCGAGGTCCTTTCCTCAAAAGAATATGCGGATCACCGAAGCCTCGCTCCCCGGCGCATATCACCACATTGGCACAGCTTGGGCTTGGAGAGGTTGGATCCAGCGATGGAGCATCACGTGGACCACATCCACCAGGGTGACGCCCCCATTGATGATGGCCTTCACTTGGTGCTGGAGTTCTGCCACCTCCATCTGGTTCCCCAGTCAAGGTTTTTGGTAGTCCAATAATGGATCCCCTTCAAGGGCACAACCGAGAAGGCAGGGGGGCCCTCCTGATCTCCCGATGATACATCACCCATATATAATCACTACTCCTTCCACTTTTTTATCGTATCGATAAACTTGCCCTTCAGCCAGTGGATGTTGTTAAGCTTACTAATCATGGTTCCCCCGCACTCCGTGAGATCGGAGCCGTTGTTGTGCGGTTTGGCGTAGAACTACTTTAGACAGAGCCCAAAGTGGGGATCTATGTTGAGGAAGGCCTAACAGAATGTGATGTAGGTGGGGATATGGAGGATTGAGTTCGGGGCAAGGTGGCGGAACTAGAGCCCATAGAAGAATAATACGCCCCGGAGAAATGGATAGAGGGGAAGCCCAAACCTCGGATGAGGTGGGACATGAACATGACCCGCTCGCCCTCCCGGGAAGTTGGGATCCGGGAGGCTAAGCATATCTCATCCCCAGCAAGGGGGCACGGCTTTTGCCCACCCCGTGGGGCGGGAAATAGCCATCTGCTTGCAACTCGGTGATGACACATATGGTGATGCAGGAATGCATCCACCGCCCTCTCTCGCTTGCGGTCATCTCCTCGGCCATCTATGTGGTGGTGCTCTTCCCCTTGCCGGCCATCTTCTTGAAGGATGGAAGGAGTGGTTTGAGGGTGAGATGCAGCGCATGGCTCTGGGTGTTGGAGCTCGAGAAGTGTTGGGCGCTGGTGAAGGCAGGAAGCATGAGGTGAATTAGATTCATGCCTCCCTTTTTATAGCCCAGTAACAATACCGAGGGACACCACACCGCATAGTGAATCCGCCTGTTCCCAATGAGATGTACATTATATGCATGCGTGTTTCAAGGGATTTCATTGATGGTGTTGTTGAAAATCCGGAGCACGATCCCTTTATCGATGGGACGTGCAAGTAGAAACGGCCTCGAGCTACGGTAAATTCAGCTTCATGGCTATTGATGTGACCTCTCGGTTCCACAGTAAGTGGTGGTGGTTCAGTTTTCGGGAAAAAGCTGTCAAAATATGACCAATTGGCCCACTACTCCCACATGACAATCCTTCGCTGTTAAGTTAAGGGGGTCTTCAGATCCAATAAAAATACACTATTATCAAAAGGGGCCTTGTTAAAAGACGCCACAATTACCTAGAGTATATCTTTTCTCGGGTTTACACATGGCTACAGTAAAAGAGAAGGCTGAAATAAAAGGTTAATAAACAGTTCGGGTCCCAAGGAGTACTCGGATATGGAACCAATTTGGAAGATCGAACTCGTCTACAAAGCCGAAGACCATAAGAAGAAGATGTCCCGAGGAGTGATTCAGGGTCCTAGGATTGAAGACTAGTTCAGGGGCTATTGACGGTGCCCTGGACTAGCGGGTACTCACCGTGGCGGCCTATCATTCATGGATCGAGCCAAGGACCACCGACAACCGAAAAATGGGCCGCATAAGCTATGTCCCTCGGCGTACTCAAGATGGAATCCTCCGAAGACTTAGCGTATACTTCAAAATATTCGGCATGTTTATCTCTAAATGCAACCGACCATGTGTAACCCTAGGTATCCCTCGGTCCCTATATAAGCCGAGGGTTTTAGTCTGTAGAGACATGCTAGATTCATTCATACGATCTCGAGGTAGATCATCCTATACTTTGCATCCCATCCACAATCAATACAATACAAGCAGCATGTAGGGTTTTACCTCTTCGAGAGGGCACGAACCTGGGTAAACGTTGTCTCTCTCTACTTCATGTTACCATCAAGCCAAGATCACCAGCTCGGGACCCGTACCCTAGATCCGCCGAATTTAGCTCCGAACCCACCTCCGCTAACTTTCGGAAATCTTAAAAAAAGTTGGCGCGGGTCACCAAAATATTGTTGTGGCAGGCAAATGGTTTTCCCACCACTAGTGCATCACAAACCAGTGGCAGGCAGCGGCCTGCGACCGCCACTGCTACTTTTATCACACGCCTAAAAATTTGATACCCGTGGCGGATTCCCGCCGACATCCGCCACCAATTTGAGCCCAAGTATAAGCCTTATTCAAGGAGTGGGTGTGTGATGCGGAGCATCCTTCGGTCATCCCCATGGATCTACCATCATCTCACCAAGCACCAAGAGGACCCATGACAAGAGCACGAGCTAGAGCTCTCGAGACAGAGGTGACTTCTCTCCTTAGTGATATCTCATATGATCCTCACGAGACATGGCTACTGCCTAAGTCCGGAATGTTGTGCATGATTAGGTACAAAGAGGACCCTCCTGAGGATGCACATGAAGATGGTCAAGCCACCAAGTCCACGGAAGAAGAGAACCAACGGAAGAAGGCAAGGACAGCTTCCAAGCACCGGACATCCGGCCATGGCCCCGGACATCCGGCCCCTGGAGATCTACCCCTCAGCCACGGGTCTGCAGCAGAAGCTACAGGGCCCGGACATCCGGCGTCCAGCCCAGACATCCGGCCCTCCGCACCGGAAATCCGGCCACCAGCCCGGACATTCGGACACGCCGTCCAGGGAGCATAGAAGGCTGCCCCGACAGCCCGGACATCCGACCATCACCCCGGACATCCGGCTCCTCCCGAAGCCCCGGACATCCGGCCCCTCCGCCCGGACATCCGGCCCCGTCCATCCAGAGAGCAGCAAGGCCAACTCCACCAGCCCAGACATCCGGCCCGACAGCCCGGAGATCCGGCCCCTCGCGAGCGCCCGGACATACGGCCTGACGCCCGGACATCCGGCCCCCTCCTGCCTGCATGCAGAACATCTAGGCCAAAGCCCATGTATCCCTTCGTCCCTTAGACTATATATACTCCATCTCCACCTACGTTTTAGGGTTAGCATTGGTTTAGCTCATTTGAGATAGAGCATTGCTCATCCGTACGGATCTACTCCTCGTGAGGGACCGCACCTCTTTGGAGAAGATCCACCCGGATTCAACACCTCCATCCGGAGAAGACAATCAAGACCTCCTCACGGAGAAGAACAGTTACCCTTGTATCATCCCTTATTGACTTTGGGTCTCGTGTTACTTTGTGCCTTGATGATCTAGCACTTGTGTGATCATATTCGTGTCGGTTGAGTGTTTTCTCTTGTGTTCCCTCGTGATTTCCCCTGTTTCCTCCCGCGCATTCTTCGTGTTCCTCGTAGGGATCCTCTCAAAATGTGAAAGATCGGCCCCTGGGGTTCCGCTCTACATCATCTTGGTATCATGAGCCACATTGATCACGTTTTTGGAGCCCCTACCCCGCGTTTTCTAGCTTGATTTTGTTGTTTTCGTCCTAAATCCGAAAATCCCCACCAAAAATAGCCCCAATTTTTTTTTGTGATTTGTTGGTGTGATGAAGTTTTGTTGGATTTGATCCATGGATCTGCTTTGCATCGAGTGGATCTAGCTTTTCCGCATCTTTTCCACAATTTCCATCCACAAAATCGTCCGAATTTTGTCCCGGAGTTGCCCTTTTTCCCGTGGAGTTCATCTCGTTCGGCCACGATCCAGGCGCCCAGACATCCGCCCGAGTCCCCGGACATACGATGTCCCGGACACCTGGCCCCTGGCAGTAGCAACTCCATCCCCCGCGCCCTTTTCCGCCTAGTTTTGCCAAATTTAGCCGGGTGCCCACGCATACTTCTGCATACCACCACCGCTTTCCGCAAGCACCACCACCACTCACCACTACCTCCTATGACGATTTTGACTCGTTTTGGTCTTTGAGATTTTTGGTTGTGGTTCCCGTGTCCTATTGTGTTTCAGCTATATAGGTACGGTTCGACGTCAACATCACCACCGCTCATCTTCGCAAAGGACTCATCATCGCCAAGGACGGTAACCTCGACGACATCTTTGTCATACCTTGCAATTGCATTGATAACCACATAGCCTTACTTTTGCGTTGCTTACCCATCGAGACTAGCCATTGAGTATTGCCGGCAACGTGACTTGTGCACATTAGTGATCATACTCCATAGCATACATACCATACCATAGTGGTGCATATCTTGGCATCATATTTTGTGTCACAAAGTTGTCATCGCATACACAATTTCTATCTTGGTTCATGAAGTTTTGCATGAGAAAAGAGCTCAAAAGTAAAAGAGCCAACCAAGCTTTTAAGCAAAGAGGGAAAGATAAGCAAAGAATCTTATAACCAAGAACCATAGCATCATACTACATTAAGATTGTCATATCCGATCATCTTGGATCATATCACCGAAATACCATACATATAGCATACTTGGGATAGACGTCGTTGCATTTTTGCCTAGTAGGTTGTGCACAAGTTCCGTATCCGCCTATTGTGCAATCGTGCTAGCGTCTCTCTTGTATTGTGCAACAAGAGCATTTTCGTGGATTCCACATTTTGGCTCATTTTTTGTTTGCACAATCCCACTTATCTATTTGCGTCTGTGTTTCCGTGTACATCTACTTTCTTGGTCTACTTGTTGCATTTGCAAATTTGTGAATCTTTTCCAACATTATTGACGCTCACTTACAATTGCATCAAATTTTGTGCCACCATCCTAACCAAGCTCCACCATAAGCTTTTACTTGTGTAGGTGTGAGAACCGACAAGAATTGGTACCAATAGTGCTATTTCATTGTCCGCATTTGAGTGAACTTGATTCATCGTCAACATCGGTCAGGTACATTTGGTATAAGTTCTTCTTCTTCTCCTACTCACATTTTTGCTTGGAATGATGGATAGGCCAAGTACTTCTACCAACCCACTCTTCATCGAGCAAGACGACGGCATGTCATCATTCGTCACCAAGAGCCACCTCTTTGGTGCACAACGAGCGTTGCATCAAGAGCAACAAGCAATGACCGACCGCATCGACAATCTCACCACCGACTTGCGACTCTCCGAGCAACGTACAAAGGACTACTTCGACAACAAGCTCGACGCTCACAAACAAGAGAACGATGCAAGAATGGACGAGATCCGCGCCTTGTTGGTGAACTGCCCTCCTTCAACTTATTCATACTCAAGACGGAGCCGCTCAAGTCGACACTCCGACGACACCTTCTTCGGCTCAAGTACACCGACATGGAACACTCTTCGACGAGCCGCACGTCAAGACCGTCATGCATCTCGCAATCCTCTACACGACAAGCATTCGCAAGAGCAAGTCGATGAGAAAGTACTTCGTCCTCAACCACACCAAGTTGCTTTTGCACAAGCTCAAGAACGACAACGACAACGTCGCCAAGAGGAAGAACGAGCGCGTCTACATCAAGAGGAATAAGACGCCGAGGCTCAACGTCTTCAACAACAACAACGTGAAGCACAAGCTCTTGAGGTGCAACGTGCCCTTCAAGAATCAACTCGAGCCATCGCCAACCGCAATCACGATCGGCGCAATCAAGAGGAAGCACTTTGGTAAGAAATCCAAGAGCGGAACTACCAACCGCGAGTGCAACGTTAAGTTCCTCAAGCTCCTCCACAAGCTCGACAAGTTCCACCTCAACCTCAAGTTCAACAAGAGAAAGATGATCATGGACTTCCTCCACGCAAAGAGCAACATGAGGTTGATTATCCTCCACGTCAAGGGCGTCATCATCACCATCGACCACAACACAATGAAGAGCAACACTATGGCAAGCTAAAGTTTACCATGCCCAAGTTCATTGGAAGCAATGATCCCAAAGAATACCTCTCATGGCATTGAAGGTCGACAAAATCTTTCGTTTGCACAACTATGAGGAAGAGAATAAGATCGCTATGGCATCACTTGAGTTCCAAGACTATGTGCCCATATGGTGGGAACAAGTCCTTGAGCGCCGAGAAGCAAGAGGTGAACCACCAATCACCACTTGGGCTCAAATGAAGGATGTCATGCGAGCACGTTTTGTGCCCACCTACTACAACCGCGATCTCTTCAAGAAGATCCAACTCCTCAAGCAAGGAACAAAGAGTGTTGAATAATACTACAAGGAAATGAAGATAGCCATGATTCGAGCCAATGTCACGGAAGATGATGAGCAAACTATGGCACGTTTCTTGAATGGACACAATCATCCCATCAAGAAGATTGCCGACTTCCAACCCTACTCCAACCTCATTGAGCTCGTGCATCAAGCTACCAAAGCCGAACATCAAGTGCAAGATGACTTCAAGTACGCCAAGTACTCATCCAAGACCTACGGCTTCTCCAACACCCAAGCTTCAACGACTCCTCCAACTTCTACCTCAACCAAGCCATCTACAAGCAACGACGACAAGTCAAGTTACAAGAAAACTTCGACAAGCTCAAGTCGTCTTCCTCCTACTACAAGCACCTTCAAGCTGCGCTCTTCATCATCTACTCCGACCGATGAGACCGTCAAGACAAGCTCCTTCAAGTGTTTCACTTGCGGTGGACGAGGCCACAAGTCCTTCCAATGCACAAACAAGCGCGCCATGATCCTCAACAATGATGGAACCTATGACTCCATGAGTGAAGAGGAGATGGAAGCCCTTGAGCAAGTGTCCATGCACCGGCGCGTGAACGAAGATGAAGATGATCAAGTCTTTTGTGATGAGGATTCGAGCCCCGCTCTCGTTGTCTCCAAAGTCTTGACTCTTCAACATCAACAAGAAGAGGACCAAAGATGCCACATACTCCACACAAAGGTCGGCATCAATGGAAGATCCGTCAAGGTCATCATCGATGGAGGTAGTTGTCACAACTTGGCAAGTGAAGAACTATGCTCCAAGCTACAATTTGTCAAGATGAAGCACCCGCACCCATACAAAGTCCAATGGCTAAGCGATTCCGGCACTATACGAGTTGAGCATAAGGTCCAAGTCTCCTTCAAAATTGGTGCATATGAGGACACTTTGGAGTGTGATGTCGTCCCGATGTCCGTTTGCCACCTCCTTCTTGGTCGACCATGGCAATTCAACAGCGGCGTCATTCACAATGGGCGTACCAATCACTATAGCTTCAAGATGAAAGGGAAGGAATATGTGCTACGACCTATGTCTCCTAGTCAAGTGATAGCCGACAAGCAAGCCACCCATCATGGAGAGAAGAGTGAGAAAGTGATCCACCCAAAGGAGAGTGAGAGCCACAAGCCAAACTTGAGCGCCTCTTTGCCTAGAGAGAAAAACCTAGTCCTTTTGCCACCAAATGTGAGATGAGAGAAGTGTGTGAGAACCCATCGAGTGTTATGCACTTTGTCCTTGTGTGCAAGGATGGGGAACCAAAAACTAACACCTTTCATGATCTACCTTTAGTGTTATCTTCTCTTTTGCAGGAATTCCAAGATGTTTTCCCCGATGAGCTACCTCCGGGACTACCTCCTCTACGAGGCATTGAGCATCGAATCGACCTCATCCCCGGAGCACCCCTACCAAACAAAGCTCCATACCGCGTCAACCCCGAAGAAACTAAGGAGATCCAACGGCAAGTACAACAACTAATCAACAACGGCCATGTATGTGAAAGCTTAAGCCCTTGTGACGTTCCCGTTATACTTGTGCCCAAGCAAGCTGGTAGTTTTCGCATGTGCTCCGATTGTAGACCCATCAATGCTATTACCGTTCGTTATAGGCATCCCATTCCTCGCTTAGATGATATGCTTGATGAACTTAGCGGTGCCACTATTTTCTCAAAAATTGATCTTAAAAGTGGTTTTTATCAAATCCGTATACAAGAAGGTGATGAATGGAAAACCGCTTTCAAAACCAAATTTGGCTTGTACGAGTGGCTGGTTATGCCTATGGGTTTATCGGAAGCTCCTGGAACTTTCATGTGTCTTATGCATTTTGTGCTTCGGCCTTATATTGGAGTGATTATTGTGGTTTACTTTGATGATATTCTTGTGTTTAGCAAATCCATGAAAGAGCATTTAAAGCATGTTAGGGATGTTTTGCAAACGCTTCGCAAGGAACGTCTTTATGCCAACATGAAAAAGTGCACATTTGGAGTTGACAAGTTGGTTTTCTTTGGTTTCGTTGTCTCTTCCAAGGGTGTCCATGTTGATGAATCAAAAATTGAAGCAATTAAAACTTGGCCCCAACCCACCAATTTGCAACAAGTGCGTAGCTTTCTTGGCCTTGCGGGTTTTTATCGTCGCTTTGTGAAAGACTTTAGCACTATTGCCGCTCCTTTGCATGCCTTGAGTACGAAGAATGCTCCTTTTGTTTGGGGATCTTTGCAATCTGCCGCTTTTGATGAGCTCAAGTCTTTGCTTACTCATGCTCCGATTCTCGATTTGCCCAACTTTGACAAAACTTTTGAGGTTCATTGCGATGCAAGTGGTACCGGAATTGGCGGAGTTTTGATGCAAGAAAAATGAGCCATTGCATACTTTAGTGAAAAACTCTCTGGTGCTCAACTTAACTATCCCATTTATGACAAAGAATTGTATGCTTTAGTGCATGTGCTACATGTTTGGGAACATTATCTTAGACCTCATGAGTTTGTCATCCATACCGATCCTGAAATGCTTAAGTACTTAAAAGGCCAAACTAAATTAAACAAGCGTCATGCCAAATGGAGTGAATTCATTGAATCTTTCCCCTATGTGATCAAGTACATTAAGGGTAAGGAAAATGTAGTTGCGGATGCACTTTCACGCATATGCACTCTTGTCACTAAACTTGAGTTGAATGTTATTGGCTTTGAGCACAATTAAAGACTTGTATGCTGACGATCCATCTTTTGCTACTCCTTATGCTAAGTGTTTGATGCATACATCTTGGGAACAATATTACATCAAAGATGATTATCTTATGAGAGCTAACAAACTTTGCATTCCCAAGTCTTCTCTTTGTTTGCTCCTTTTTCAAGAGGCTCATGGAGGCGGACTCATGGGACACTTTGCACGCAACAAGACATTCGCCACGCTCTCCAAGAACTACTTTTGGCCCAAGATGTTCCGCGACGTCTCACGCTTCACCAACCGATGCTCTACATGTCGCAAAGCTAAGTCTAAAGCTCAATCCCATGGTCTTTACATGCCTCTTCCTATTCCTTATCAACCTTGGGAAGACATTAGCATGGATTTTGTACTTGGTTTGCCTAGAACTCAAAATGGAAAGGATTCTGTGTTTGTTGTTGTGGGCCGATTTTCTAAGATGGCACAATTCATTCCTTGCAACAAGATAGACGATGCTTCACACGTTGCAAATCTCTTTTGTAGGGAAATCTTGCGACTCCATGGAGTACCAAAGACAATCATCTCCGATCGTGACGTCAAGTTCTTGAGTTACTTCTGGAAGACGCTCTGCGCCAAGCTCGGAATCAAGCTCTTGTTCTCGTCGGCATGCCATCCTCAAACCGACGGCCAAACGGAGGTGACGAACCGTACGCTCTCCACTCTACTTCGTGTGTTGATCAAGAAGAACATCAAGGAGTGGGAGGAGTGTCTACCCATCGCCGAGTACGCCTACAACCGTGCAAGACATTTGACGACCGGCAAGTCCCCCTTCGAGGTCGTCTACGGCTTCAACCCATTGTCCCCATTGGACATTCTACCTCTTCCACTACAAGAATGCACCAACATGGATGCGAGTGCACGAGCAAGCTACATCAAGAATACGCATGAGGATACAAGGCACACCATCGAGCGCCAAGTACAACGACTCGCGACCAAGCTCAACATCAACAAGCAACCCATGATATTCAACATTGGAGATCTCGTGTGGCTACACCTTCGCAAGGACCGCTTCCCCAACGAACGCAAGTCCAAACTTCTACCTCGAGCCGATGGACCCTTCAAGGTGCTAGCACACTACAACAACAACGCTTACAAGATCGATCTCCCACGCGACATCTTCAACGTCACCGATCTCTCCCCGTACCATGGTGATGAGGATTTAGATCTGAGGTCAGATCTTTCCCAAGGGAGGGGAGATGATGCGGAGCATCCTTTGGTCATCCTTATGGATCTACCATCATCTCACCAAGCACTAAGAGGACCCATGACAAGAGCACGAGCAAGAGCTCTCGAGGCCGAGGTGACTTCTCTCCTTAGTGATATCTCATATGATCCTCAGGAGACATGGCTACTACCTAAGTCCGGAATGTTGTGCATGATTAGGTACCAAGAGGACCCTCCCGAGGATGCACATGAAGATGGTCAAGCCACAAAGTCCATGGAAGAAGAGAACCAACGGAAGAAGGCAAGGACAGCTTCCAGGCACCGGACATCCGGCCATGGCCCCGGACATCCGGCCCCTGGAGATCTACCCCTCAGCCACGGGTATGCAGCAGAAGCTACAGGGCCCGGACATCCGACGTCCAGCCCGGACATCCGGCCCTCCACACCGGAAATCTGGCCACCAGCCCGGACATCCGGACACGCCGTCCAGGGAGCACAGAAAGCTGCCCCGACAGCCCGGACATTCGGCCGTCACCCCGGACATCCGGCTCCTCCCGAAGCCCCGGACATCCGGCCCCGTCCATCCAGAGAGCAGCAAGGCCAACTCCACCAGCCCGGACATCCGGCCCGACAGCCCGGACATCCGGCCCCTCGTGAGCGCCCGAACATCCGGCCCCCTCCTGCCTGCGTGCAGCGCATCCGGGCCGAAGCCCATGTATCCCTTCGTCCCTTAGACTATATATACTCCATCTCCACCTACATTTTAGGGTTAGCATTGGTTTAGCTCATTTGAGATAGAGCATTGCTCATCTGTACGGATCTACTCCTCGTGAGGGACCGCACCTCTTCGGAGAAGATCCACCCGGATTCAAGACCTCCATTCGGAGAAGACAATCAAGACCTCCTCACGAAGAAGAACGGTTACCCTTGTATCGTCCCTTGTTGACTTTGGATCTCGTGTTACTTTGTGCCTCGATGATCTAGCACTTGTGTGATCATATTCGTGTCGGTTGAATGTTTTCTCTTGTGTTCCCTCGTGATTTCCCTCGTTTCCTTCCGCGCGTTCTTCGTGTTCCTCGTATGGATCCTCTCCAAAAGTAAAAGATCGGCCCCTAGGGTTCCGCCCTACATCAGTGTGGCTCATAGGAGCCGCACCAGAGCGAGACGAAATTAACAAGAAAATTGTTTAAAAATTAATAGCAAAAAGATGGGAAAAACATTAAATGTTGTACGATCATCAAGTTCCAATTCAAAGATCAACAACGGAAAATCGAATTTTGATATCCGGCCACATAAGCCGTAGTGGAGATAACCCACTGTGCAAGGGCGGGCCAACAATGGAAATTGTTCATATAATTATTATTTATTCAATTTTCATTTCAAGGTGGGCCCTGGCACCCGGGCACCCCTTGCTCTGCCACTGCACGTAAGCCTCTGAAGACCAAGTATTTTTTTTTAGAAAAGGAGAATGACCCCGGCCACTGCATCTGGGCGATGCATACAACCACTTTATTAATTATTCTCACAAGACCTTACAAAATCAATACAACAGTAAGACTAAAGCCGCCATCTAAGCAACAAATTGTCGCTACACCTATTTGATGAAGGGGCGCAGATAGCCTGAGCCTAATACCAAACCGACATCACAGCCAAGCCTCATCTAAGACTTAAGACCCCAACCTAGCCACCTGCCGGGTCTGAGGCACACACTGGTCCGGCGTGCTCTCAGAGGCCGCCATCGCTTCATCTTCAGAACTGTACTGATGCATCAACCTTGCTTGGTCCTGCTATCGTCGACGCCACCACGGCGCCCAACAGCACCTCCTCCCTGCGCGCAAACAGCTGAACGCGTCGCGCTCGCCATTGATACACCTCAACGCCATGCTGCCAAGTATCACCAGCCGACACAGCTTGAAGTCCTTGGAGGATCTGTCGTGCGTAGCACCTACCGACCAGGCATGACCAAGCGTAGCACCTGTCGGTCAAGCATGACTTGACATCTCCACCGAAGCTCCGTGCAAGACGAAGCCGCTCCACCTCCTGCCTCTGACTTCTAGTGCTGCTCCACAAACGATGCTCCCAAGAGAGAAACGACACCGCAGTGTCACCATCGTCCAATCTGGAACACCATATCCTAGGGTTTCCCCCGAAGCAGCACGAGTGGGTCGACAGTAGTTACACGGCGATGCCTTCATCAAGGTAAGGGCGCAGAACGCCGCCATCGCCTGCCATCGGCTCGGTTTTCACCGGCAACCATGTCTCCCCAACTCGCGGCCGGGACTAGATGATGGATCTCGAGATCCGATCACCAAGCCTCTGGCCGGCCACCGCCGACGAAGAAGATGACCACCACCACTGGCTACACCGGACAGAACAGATCTGCCATGGGTGCCGCCAAGCAGTCCACCAGGCCCTCGACGCCGCCGCCGATCTAAAGCCAGATGACATGCCGCCGAAGACCGCATCGCGCCGCCGCCCGATCCAGGCCAGCTGCCGCAGCAGCCGCCGTGGCCCGAGGCAGGGCCGACCGTCGCCGCCGTCGTAGCCAACGTTGTCGCTTCTAGATCGGCCGCACCTCCATGCATGTTGGGGTCCCACCACCCCTGAGACGCGGGAGGGAGGAAGAGCCCCCGCCACCGCCGTCGGCCTCCGGGCGCAAGTCAGCAGTGGCGGGAGGACGGGAGGAGGATGGGCTAGGCCCCGGCGGCGGCTAGGGTTGGGGAGCCCAAGTCACCCGAGCAGGGGGAAGACCAAGTTTAATGCCATTAAATTTCGTTTGCACAACACAAATCGTGGGTTTCCAAGGTGGGTTTGATCGTCAGATATGAATATTTTCTGCGAGGAGCCTTAGTGACATACTTTGTCACAAATAAAAAAATATACAATTATTAAATGCAATAAATGTTCTAAGGGACACATTCCTTGGAGGGGATATAAGTAAAAATGTTACAGATCTCCCAAAATTTGTCAAACACAACATAAGCAAAAAAAAATAACAACATAAGCATTTCATTCGGAAGTGTCATCGGCAGTGCTCATAAATCCACCCAAGAAGCCAGCGCCATTGCAGCTCCCACATAGAATTTCACGCTTTCCTCTGCCATGTTTTAAATGAACCGACAGAAAACATTGAAAAGTTAGATAATTTAATCCTAATAGAGTATTGTCAGTTAGAACAAGACTTATTTTACCTGCAAAGCCAGCATAATCCTCCAGCTTTGAATCGGCCACCGAAATGGTCTTCCAAATTCTCCCCACCTCCCTTGCATTGGGTGCATGCGATTGCGCCTGCCATTTGCCATAAGATTGTTACAACCGATTGGAATGAGCTCCCGTGGCATCGATGCACAGAAAACTGATCACGAGAAGAACTCCACCAAAATGCAATGAAGACTCTCAGATCCACTTGAAACATTGTTACACACTGATCGATACGGCATTCAATTTGCACCAAGACCGAACTAATCTTGCATAGCTGAGCTTTAAACATGCTAAAAGTGCAGGGAGACATAAATTGCTTCAGAATAGATACATTTTTCCAAGAAGTGGTGTACTAAAGTAAAATCCACATTATTGCACTTCCAAGGTTTAACAAGTCGGTTCAGAGAATGATCAAATCATCAAACAACTCACACGTATACTGTATGCATTGGTTGGTAAAATATACTCCCACTGTAAAGAAATATAAGACCTTTTAGATCACTAGAATTAAGCCATTGTAGTACATAGCTATAATAAGTGCTCAGGTAAAATATGGTACTACAAAATTCTCGCTTCAGAAGCATGGAACTGGGTCACAGAGCACAAAGATTGCTTGCTAACCACAGTTCACATATCCATTGGTAAAAGAGTTTAATTTTGTGAGGAAAACAGATTAAAGAGTGATAATAAAAGATTTTCGAGTGTCGTGAGAACACCATATATCAAACATATGATCACTCTTTATATAACAACGGAGGAAAACCCAACAGTGAAAGGGTCCAAACCCTACCACTTCGGTTTCAGCACTCACTTGTGGAACAAGGAGCTTCATGGAGTTGTTGTTTTTTTGAGCCAAACCTGTGAGAATTTCTTCTCACAGCATATTCTTATAGATTTTGTGGTTTACGCAAACAGTACAATAAAACGAAACAGAAGAAAGCAAAGAAAATACAGCAGTGTCAAGAGGCACAAGGAGTACCCATTGCCGTCTAGTGTGTGTACTATCTAAAGGCTTGAGCCGAGTCAGTGAACTGGCTATATTTTTTCTTCTTTGCCTTGTGAACCACCCAATTCAGCTCCTCTTTGAATTTCTTCCCGCAAGAATACAGGATTGGCTCAAGCCCTGTGAAGATGAAGTGATTCCTGGTGTTCCAAATGGCCCAGGAGATCAGAATAACAATCTCTAAGAACAGAAAAAAAGACACCTGAAGATGATTTTTAAGCTGACTGAGCTGCTCTTGGATGGTGCCAGCCATGCACCGGCATCCAAGTTGGGCATAAGTGTCTCCAGCAGACTTGAGCAACATGGCAGTGGAAGAACAGGTGATCTCTAGTTTCAAGCACCCTTATACCAGACATGACACGAGTGTAATTAGGGATGAAGAAATGTTTTTCTCTGAAGTTAGTAACTCTCTGGTGTTCAACCTATTGTGTATGAGAAGCCAGTAAAAGATTTTGTGTCTGAGTGGGCAACAAGCACTCCAAAGCCGCTTACTTAATAGCAGGAATAACCTGCACATCTCCCAAAATGAACTGGTATGCCTTAGAGACCTTGTATGACAGAGCACCAGTTGGAAACTGCCACACATCCTATGCGTTGAGCTATTTGAACGAGTACTCGACACTAGAGATCTTGTACCCTATGCATCCACATTTCGACATAAACTATCCCACCGAATCGAAATTAGTAGTTTAGTGCTACTAATCTTATCACCATTTCAAATATTTCTTACCATACATACTGGTTGTTCCAGATTGCTTTATATGATAGTTATGGGTTGGGTACCTTGTAGTTTAAACTTTAAACAGAAGAAGACGGCTGGCTTACCGTTCCCTTCGCAGGCAGTGCAAACAAGACTGTATGCCTTCTTTTTGGTAGCTTCGGGCTTCTTTTCGTCCTGGTCCTTTGCTGCTGCCTGTGTGGATGGAAAGATTTCAGAATTGAGGTACAATGTTACCATGGAGTAAATTACTGATTCTTTGCGTGGTATTGGTATAGCTCTACAGACTAGGCATGTTAATCATGGAGTAAACTACTAGTACAACGTAGCTGCAAGAAACAACAGAGGCACCGCACCACAAGTCTAGGTGGAACTCATGGTTATGCACCCCCAGTTCAACGGACAGAAAAGTAATTCAAGAATACCGGTAGCCAGTAGCAGCATAGGGAGGGAGGAGAGACGGGAAAGGCGGTGCTACAGACCTTGGCCTTGAGGGAATGGAGCCTGGAGCAGCGAGAGATGGGGCGGAGGAAGAGAACGGGAGGAGGCGAGGTTCTAAGGGCGGCCGGAGGGGAGGTAACGGTGGCCGTGAGGCCGGAGGTGGCCGCCATTCGAGAACGGCGTGTGCGAGGGAGGGAGCTGAGAGTTTGGAGAGTCGAGATGGGCGGCCAACAAGATAGAGGAGACGAGGCCAATCCACCGCGATAAGGGAGGTGCAGGAGCAAACGGATGGTTGATGATGGGCACTTTTGGAGTGAAGCTTTGCAGGAGCGACCAGGGCCCAAGGGAAGGGCAGGCGAGAGATATTTGTGTTGGACATAGCACCTGTCCAAGTAAACAGCGAGTTACACCCGGCGTATTGATGGATTTTACGGGGAAACGCCACTGTAAACTGAAAAGCTTTCGCAACTCATTTGTTAGTGTAAACTTTCTATTCATGGACGGTCGCGGACATGCGAGTGCCGTCCACTTGCATCTCCAACGGACGGTAGGCGAAGATATTAAGGATTGTAAAAATATATGAAATGGCGATTTCGTGAGAAGCTAGAAAGGGGGGCGATTATGGGAGAATCACCCCAAAAAACTGGGCCTAAAGGTTGGGAGTGGCTTTGCCATTTAATTCATCGTCATGCAACTTCGAGGTATCATCTAAACACGTGGATATTTGTGAAAATAAATACAGTCCGGATTTGAAATTGTATTACTCGAACCTTAGTGATAAGGATTAAGCATAGCAAAATCATAGCAACGTCAATTTCAAAACATAGATGACACTAAGCATCAAGCCCTAACAAATCTGATAATTATTACATAATGCATTTTATCCAATTCACATCCATCTACTTAGTTGGTGGGCATGATAATCTATAGTCTCAAAATTACTATACAATGTAAGGCCGTCTTGAATTTAAAGCCTAACTTTGACCATTCAATTTCTATAACACCGTTTGGAGCTTCATATTAAGTTTAGTACCGAGGAACTGGAATTGTGTGTGGTCAATACCAACCATTTGGATGGCGATCAAATTGGAAATTAGTCGTTGGCCCAATTTCATGGACAATTAGGAGCACCCCAACCTAATAAAGAGACTCATACATATGAATCCCTTGGAATCACCCTCCTCGTGTTTTTCCTCACTAGACGTCCAACATGCCGCTTCTACTGATCACCTTGCTACTCACATCCATCGACCATGCTGCTTTCCGTTCTACCTATCGCCATGCTCCTTCAGCTTTCCTGTTGCCAACGCCACCATCACTTCACCAAGCTAACACCACCCCCTTCGAGGCACCGCCTCTTCATCTTTCTGTTGTCGCCACCATCTCCTCGTCCACTCTTCGAATCCTCTTCCTATTAGCGGCACCATCATGTTGGTTGGCCACTACCGAATAATATTAATAAAGTTGATCGACCGATAAACACTAATATGGAACTTTTTATCTTTCCTCGCTCATGTTGTTTCGTTGTTGCGTGTCATATTCTGATGTTTAGGAACAAGAGGTGTCGGGTTCTCTTTCGGATAGGCCCTGATAGGAGAAGAAAGGTTGAGGTTACCTTTTTCTCCAAATGGCTCACAGGTTGCATTTGCTCTCAACCGGTAACCTCCTTTGAATCCTTCGTTTACACCCTCTCTATTGGCATTGGCATTGGCTCGAGAGTAAGGACCTTGTTGGCTCAAATGAGAAGAAAGGACTGTTCTATTACTAATTGATGACCTAGGGGGGTTACTCATCTTCTCCAATACATATATTGACTCGCATGTTGGTAGGATAGCGGGGGAGGAGGAAAAAGAAGTAGAGTTAGGTTTTGTTCTTGTGTGTAGGCTCTCGATCGGTTTGTCTGCTCATTGACAACGTATGTTTCTTATCCAATTGCTTCTTCTGAAAATGTGGCGTCAATTAAAATTTTGTATTCTCCCTTCAAGGCTCCTCATGTTGCTACCAATAGAATTTTTCAGGCCTTGCTCATACAATCCTTGGGACTACTATTGAACATTACAACATGGTTTCGTGAACACGTCCAGTCTTACCTTGCTACTTGGCAGTTCAAAGTCTAAAGCCAATCATTAAGACACATCCGGATCCTGGTGGAGATGGTTCGATCGCTAACAAAGACAACGGGTTGCGGGCAGGAGGTGAAGGTCAAAATAAGAGAGAAGTGTGTCTACCCAGTAAGGAAGCAGATAAAAAGGTGTTGTCATCTACCTTGACTATACCTGCCCATGGGAAACCCAATCCTACCCGACCCGACCCGGTCTTGCCCACGGGCCGGCCCTGGGCCTAAGATCTAGGGTCGATGGTCGGGTCGGGTCGGGCTTGGGATCGTCATATTTATGATTTAGGGAGCCGACATCGAGGTGCCAAACCTTCCCGTCAATGTGGACTCTTGGGGAAGATCAGCCTGTTATCTCTAGAGTAACTTTTATCCGTTGAGCGATGGCCCTTCCACTCAGCATCGTCGGATCACTAAGGCCGACTTTCGTCTCTGCTTGACGCGTGAGTCTTGCAGTCAAGCTCCCTTCTGCCTTTGCACTCGAGGACCAATGTCCGTCTAGCCCGAGGAAACCTTTGCACGCCTCCATTACCTTTTGGGAGGCCTACGCCCCGAGGAAGAACATGTTGGGGAATGTAGTAATTTCAAAAAAAAATCCTACGCACACGCAACATCATGGTGATGCATAGCAACGAGAGGGAGAGTGTATATTCATACCCTTGAAGATCGCTAAGCGGAAGCGTTTATCAACGCGGTTGATGTAGTCGTACGTCTTCACGATCCGACCGATACAAGTACCGAACGCACGGCACCTCCGATTTCTGCACACGTTCAGCTCGATGACGTCCTCGCCTTCTTGATCCAGCAAGACGGGCGAAGTAGTAGATGAGTTCCGGCAGCACGACGGCGTGGTGACGGTGTTGGTGAAGAACAATCTCCGCAGGGCTTCGCCTAAGCACTACGGAAACTATGATGGAGGATAAACTAGAGGGGACGGGGTTGCCGGCACACAGCTTGGTGTTTCTTGATGTGTCTTTGGTGCTTGCCCTGCCCCTCTATTTATATGTTGAACCCTCGGGTCGAAACTTGGAGCAAAAGCCTCCTCAAAGTCGGTTTTGCCCGAAAGGCAAGAGTCCCACTCAGACTCCAGGACCAAACGCCACAATCCTTGGCGTCTGGCCCAGACGCCAGGGTCTTCGGCATTTGGCCCCCTGGCCTCCGCAAAACTCCTTTTGCACCGACTTATAGCCCCGTGGGCCTGACCCCTTGGCCTAACCATATCATCCAATATATGAATCTTTACCTCCGGACCATTCCGGAGCTCCTCGTCATGTCCGTGATCTCATCCGGGACTCCGAACAACATTCAGTCACCAACATACATAACTCATATAATACTATATCGTCAACGAACGTTAAGCGTGCGGACCCTACGGGTTCGAGAACTATGTAGACATGACCGAGACACCTCTCTGATCAATAACCAATAACAGAACCTGGATGCCCATATTGGCTCCTACATATTCTATAAAGATCTCTGTCGGTCGAACCGCATAACAACATACGTTGTTCCCTTTGTCATCGGTATGTTACTTGCCCGAGATTCGATCGTCGATATCTCAATACCTAGTTTAATCTCGTTACTGGCAAGTCTCTTTACTCGTTCCGTAATGCATCATCCCACAACTAACTCATTAGTTACATTGCTTGCAAGGCATATTGTGATGTGCATTGCCGAGAGGGCCCAGAGATACCTCTCCGACAATCGGAGTGACAAATCCTAATCTTGATCTACACCAACTCAACAAGTACCATTGGAGACACCTGTAGAGCACCTTTATAATCACCCAGTTACGTTGTGACGTTTGGTAGCACACAAAGTGTTCCTCCGGTAATCGGGAGTTGCATAGTCTCATAGTCATAGGAACATGTATAAGTCATGAAGGAAGCAATAGCAATATACTAAACGATCAAGTGCTAAGCTAACGGAATGGGTCAAGTCAATCACATCATTCTCCTAATGATGTGATCCCATTAATCAAATGACAACTCATGTCTATGGCTAGGAAACTTAACCATCTTTGATTCAACGAGCTAGTCAAGTAGATGCATACTAGTGACACTATGTTTGTCTATGTATTCACACATGTATTATGTTTCCGGTTAATACAATTCTAACATGAATAATAAACATATATCATGAAATAAGGAAATAAATAATAACTTTATTATTGCCTCTAGGGCATATTTCCTCCAGAACATACATTCTGGCGATTTGTATCCAAGGACTAACTTAAATTGCATCCAAAAAAAGTTGGATTATGAGTACAGAGTCGCAAAGCATAATTTTGCATTGGATTAAGTATTCCAATTTTGAAAATATGAGTAAAGGATCTATGGATGAAGATACAAAAAAGTTGATTTCCAATCATAACTAAATCTTTTTAAAATAAGGAATAAGGAAGTCAGATAGCTAAAAAACGATAGTTTTGGTTTACTAGAATCGTCTGCATATTGTTTCAGCTCGGTGGAAACCCAATTTTTTTCCTCGGGATCTCTTGAATGAAATTAGGGAACGAAGTAAGTAGATTAGATGGATTTAGATAGAATTTCTATCTCCTACTCTATAAGGATCATCTAGAAAGCGAAGAGCTTTGGTTCCATTCAAATAGAAAAGCTGACATAGATGTTAAGTGGTGACAATATCCATAAAGGAGCCAAATGAAATCAAAATGTCATGTTCGGTTTTGAATTAGAGACGTTGGGTTGGGAATTATGCCTAGATCTCGTGTAAATGGAAATTTCATTGATAAGACCTCCTCAATTGTAGCCAATATTTTATTGCGAATAATTCCGACAACCTCAGGAGAAAAAAAGGCATTTACTTATTATAGAGATGGTGTGATTTGACTCGTGCGAAATTATAGAAGATCCCCTTTAAGATCAAACAATTCCATCGAATTGAGACTGTATGTGTGATAACATCTACTATACCAGGAATATCAATTAACCCCATTCTTGCAATTGCTTAGGATACCCTCTTTTAGCTGCTAGGTCTATTTCTTAGTTCAAGATCCCTCTTACTAACTGGAATAAAAGAATTAGTAGATCTGTTCCGCCCAAAATGGGAATGGGCGCTAGGGTTATGAACTTATAATCATGGGATCGACTCGATCATCAGATTATAAGTTCATTCCATACCGAACCAGCCCGTGCACAGTTATGCTATTGAAAATTCGTTCCTCTAGCAGTTCTGGTTTGAGCATTTCGTTCCCTTTTTCAAACTCCACTTCTTTTCATATAGCAATCCCTGATCAAAGAGAGAACAATATCCATTTCAAAACATTTCTAACATATTCCTTAGTTCGAACCGACGAAGTAATGTCACTTGACTATTATCAACCTGACTGCAATCGGTGGGAAAAAAGATCAAAACTGATTATTGATAAAAAAATTAGGGTTTGAAACTTAGGTAATTGATTTCTTCTACTTAGACCCAAGAATAAATTGGATCGATTTTTGATAAACCAAATTCAGTTAAGGTAGGGGAAATTCAGATAGCAATTTCTGAGCCGTATGAGGTAGGAAACTCTCAAGTACGGCAATCCTAATGTGGGAGGTTTTGGTCACGGGGACGCAGAAATCGTGCTTCAGGATCCATTATGTGTCCAAGGCCTTTTGTTCTTCTTCGCATCCGTTATTTTCGCACAAGTTTTTTTGGTTCTCAAAAAGAAACAGCTTGAAAAGGTTCAATTGTACGAAATGAATTTCTAGGTCCGGGATTTCTTACCATCAAGTTGGTAAAAAGCCTCAATTTATTGGCAATTGGTAGAATTATCTATGATCTATTTTGGAAATCTTTTTTTTGTTTAGACTGTTTTTTGTTTATGAGATGTCTGGAATTCCTTATTTATATCCCATGCAAAAGAAGAGAATCCAAGGCAAAGGCGAGAACAATAAAATTAAAATTTCTTCCTTTTCGGAGGGATTGCATGTCTTGGGCGATTTAGTTTGACAAAAGGGGAAGGGGAAGAAAATTCTATGAACCTTTCCTTTTTTCGTTAAGTTCAAGTCTGACGAGAGTAATATTCTACAACTAACAACTCATTTATTTTGAAACCGACCCACTTCCTATCTAGGATTTTATTTACTAGTCCTTTATATTACAACGTGTCTTTTCTTCATGTTCCCAATTCACTACTAAGCAAGTTCTAACAAATTGACTATTTGTGTGATAAATTCTTTGAGTTAACTTGCTGTTTTCATGAGAAATAAAATTGACAGGTCGAATTTGGAGATTATTTTCTTCTTGCAAGAGATCCTGCGGGAAAAGTGTTGCTAAATTTCAGGGTAGGGGCGCGGCCCGAGGCCCAAAAGCCTGGCGGGCTTTTCCACTCATAGATCGGGCTTGGGCCTAAAATGTAGGCCCAACGGCCGGGTCAGGCCAGGCCCAGGCCTAGGTTTTCTGCTACGGCCTTTGTTAGGCCCGGCCCGGCCCGACGTATGGCCAAGTATAATTTTGACATCTCGAGGCGTCGGAAATGAAAACCGAAGTTGGGAGCATAAATAGGAGTACACTGGACATGAATTCTTATTATGGAACATTGTCTTTTCCAAGAAAAAACCCCTACTACGCCTTTTTGTTTCCCCCTCCAATTGCCCTAGCCACCTTCTTAACAAGCCCTCAAGCCTCCTTTCCGCCACCTTCCTCATAGAAGCTTATGTGTTGACCCCAAAGGCCGAATTCAATGGTACAAAAGACTTTATAAGGATCGTCGGTTGTCGACGCAACCACCCATTCTTCCCCATCGCCCATGCTCATCCTCGAAGTTCATATATATGACCCTTCCCAGTAGCCTTGAACCAAACAGGGAGAGATAGTGTATAGTACCCGAAAACGCAACTAAGATTAATTTCTTGGAAGCTAAGATAATCATATAAAGATGATGATTATTTCAACGATTAGAGGCTCTAGGTCCTGTGATTTGACTAGTGGTTGCGGTGGTAAAAGGCACACTTAGCATTAGTGCAGTTTTAATAATGAAACTACCACGCAAGAGAAATGATACTCCCTCCATCCCGAAATATAAAATGTTTTTTTATCAAAAAAGTCATACATTTTGGGGCGGAGGGAGTATATGTGAACACTTTGCTTACAATTCGTCCTATGTGCAACATTATTTGTGAATTATGTGCAAAATGAATTGATACACCTGGTGTAACCAGCACAAGATATACACATTCGTAACACAAATCGAAGCGTATGGCGACCCGTCTCCCGTTACCAGTGCAACGTCCTAAATAGGCCTTGGTGAACCAGAACTTGTGTTTCTTCCAGCTCTGCCGATGATGACTTTTTCAATGATGTTTCGGGCCATCGTGCAATGTAGTGGGTTCCACTGAAAGCTCATATTGTCGTGATGGCGGAACCCCTCTGGTTATACCCACAACTCCAAGACCAAAAGGGCCGACCAACAGCTACCAGAGCATGTACTCCACCCGACCAGGCTTGAGGGTATAATAACCCAACCGAGAAGCAACCCAAAAGAACCAAATAATCAGATCGGCTTTGACATAACAACCCAGCTGCTCACTGAACCAAAATAATACCACCATCCAATGTATAGTGGACTTGTTTCATTTCAGAACATTGCAAATGTCATCACAGTTGAGGAAACAGTACGGGTAGTTTAATATTACAGGCTAGACCTGCACCGTCTTAACTAGATTTTTCTTTCCAGAGCATCAGTTCCAAGGATGAACTAGTACCGACCATCATCCCTACCATGAAGAGCAGCACGCCGATCATCTCGACCCTCGCCAGGGTATGGATCACCTCCTGGCCTGTAAACGCGGCCACGCCCACGTCCACGCCCACGCCCAGCATCCAACCGCCCTCGGCCTACATATGAACCAGCATACTCTAGGTCTGGTCGACCTCTGCCCAAGAAAGCGCCCTTCATTGGTCTGTTACCTGCAGGAGATCTGCTTCTGTCCTGCATATCACTCCCCCAGCTCCCCTGAGGAGATCGGCTCCTGTCAAGATACAACCCACCATGTGGACGCTCCCTCTGCTTGTACTCCGCAGCAGACCACTCAAACTTCACAGGGTCACGCAACTCACGTTCACCACGGAAACCCCTTTCCCTCTGCAACGGATCTGGAAATCGTCCTACACGTTCTGGAGGCGATCTAGCTGGATAACTTCTAGGATCACCCACACCCCAATCACGGGGTGCTGGCTTGTACCTGGCCATTTCTCTTGGAGGGGCACGATCACCTGGTGGACCAAGCGGCCTTGCAGGCACTCGTGGAGGAGAGTCAAAGTAACCCCTGTGAGGACTGCGACTAGACTCATAGCGGTGTTTGTTGCAGTTGTTACAGTGACTTCTTCGAGCAAAGTTGAGGTTTCCACAACTGAAATAAAAAGCAATGAAAACATTAAGTCAAGGCAAGCAAGGTTAAGTGCAGTAATTACGATAAGCTGAAAAACAATATACCTCGGATTCTGGCATATCCAATCACCTTCTCTTGGTGAAAGATTTGGATCATTCCTGTGAACATATTCTCCATCAATTAGAATGAACTCCTTGCCAGGACCATTATAGCCCCCCCTCCCATGCGACCTGCCTCCTCTTCCATATGGTGGAGAAACATCTCGGAACCTTGCACCTCCTCTGCCAGCCCCTTCATATCCCCTACCACCCCCTTCATATCCCCTACCACCCCTTGCATATCCTCTACCATTCCCTTCATAGCCATGGGTGTAACGTGGACCAATAGCGTCATCAAAGTTGCTGCTTTCTAATCTGCGTTGGCGCGGAGGTGATGGTCCAGCATGCATGCCATATCCTGCAAAGAAAGTGACAGCAATTCCAAATAAACATTAGAAGACACGAAACATGAATAGTCAGCAAAGAAGTGCTTACTCCAGCCACATGGGGTTGAAACAGGCAAACCCCATCTGGAGAACCACTTCCAACAAAATTACTCTCCACATACCGAATGAGGTAGTAATTGCAAAGGCCAACGTTTCTTAAGAAAGCTCTGAGAAGGAAATACCGTTGAAACTGCTGCTCAACCCGAAACACAACTATCTGTTCATGACTACACATTCAGATATTGTAATCAGATTCTGCTAAGAAAAGCTTATTTCCATGTGAGCCAGTAACAGCCCCATAACTTCATGCAAAGTCAGGAACTCTCAACCATTCATCATGCCAATGCATATGCGCCAAGCAGTACAGCGCAGCAGTTCGCCAATGGTATCTTGGGAAGTAACACAGGGGTTTCTCTTCCAAGACCCTCCATATAAGGCTAGTCACCTTATTGGGCATTATTTAGCTAATCCTCCATTTAAAGTTAAAGAAAAGTTCCTACATGAAGAAGGCATAAGCAACAGGCAGTAGGAATCCTATGTTACTTCCTACCATATGTTGTCTTCCTGCAAAGGCTACCAAGTTGTCTGTCTGCTTCAATCTTCTCTTTACCATCAAACAAACTCGCAATCTTACTAGCACATAGGGTCTTGGACAATGAAATATCAGTTGTCCATATCAAAAAGTAGACAATTCAGTATCCAAACATCATGCAGATGCCTAATGCCGAAGTCCCTGTACCGATTGATGATATCAACTGCTGCACTCGCTGATGGACTCTATGCTGGTATTCGCAGCGCACTTTCCTTAATCGAATCTCCAACAAATTGTTGGGGAAACGGTCAAAAGAACATCATGATGCTACTCCCAAAATGCATCCCATGACCTAACTCATTGTAAAGTTATCAGAATTACCAAATACTCAAAATGGAGTTGGTCAGGTTGCAACAAGACACAACTCAGATTCATGTTAACTCCAAAACCTCAGGCAGTGCCAAAACACTGACCACTGCTTCCTCGACACTACCTCGAGTTCAACACGACTCTCCTTGTCTCAAAAGCTCAAATGGAGCACTTGGTCAGGTCCAACAATTGATCGTGGCAAGATGTGACTCCTCATATTCATATCAATGGATGATCCCTAATGCTGAAGTCCCTGTACCAATTGGTGATATCAACTGCTGCACTTGCTGATGTACTTTATTCCGGTATCTGCAGCGCATTTTTCTCAACCAAATCTCCATCAACTTATTGAAAAGATGGTCAGACGAACGCCATGATGCTAATTCCAAAATGTAGCTCATGACTTAACTCATTGTGAAGTTATCAGAATTGCCAAATACTCAAAAATGGAGGAGTTGGTCAGGTTGTATTGATGCAACAAGACACAACTCAGATTCATATTAAAGGAATTCCTAGGTATCCACGTGTCATGTTAATTTCAACAAGACTTGTAGCTCTCGGACAAGTATGTAACCACAGCTGCATCAATACAATTCAGGTCCGCAGCCCTTCCTTGTTTGCCACTTATCACAACTCCAACCTTGTCAGGGTTCACCAATTGCACAGCAACTGAGTTGTTATGGCATCCACATTAAATGCCAAAAAGGGTAAACCAACAAGCAGACATTGCCATAAGAAGCGTCAATACTAAGATCCTGTCTCCTATGCAGCCAAGTTGAAAACTGTTACAGTAGAACAGCCAATTCCATACTTCATTTGATACTTAGAGGGGGTTGCAGTGCTTGGCCATAACACTGAATATCCAAGCCAGTAAAGAATTAGATAATATCTACAAACTACAATCGCTTGAAAGTCAAAACAAATCAGGAGATTTTGCACTTCCATCATGCATTATGTTCCTACATATAGTGGTTTAATGCTGAAACTAAATATTCCTACATCGTATATAGGAATTTGAACTAGTCACATCAAAAGAGAAGGCAGAGTTGAAATTGACAAGTTACTAAAAATCAATCTTGCCATAGACATCAGACATGGTAAAGAAAAAATGGATAGAATCACATGCAAAATTATGAATAATCATAGACATTATATACAAAAGCCAGAGCAAATGCTGGCAACAAAGAATAAACCTCTTAACATATTTGACGGAACTTCCTAAAAAATACTCTCTGCATGGTGAAAATTTCATGTAATCAAAGACCAAATGTTCAAATCTGAAGCCCACTAATGCAATTCTATACTTATGTAAGTCTGAAAAGAGAAGCAGATCAAACCATAACTAAAGGGCTTAAGGAATCAAGGCATCCATTAAGAGAAATCAAGTAATGCAACATTAAATAAAAGCAAACCAAACAGTATGTATAGGGGTTCTCAAGGTAAGGTACACATGGCACCCAAGTCACTCAAAAAAGGAATCATAACTGATGTGAAAAACACAATTTACCATGGAAGAATGCCTGCACCAAGCTCAAGATGAAAATTTTATGGAGAATGAGATCATATTCATAGTTATCATGTTAGCTGTTTCACTCAGATGACCTTTTATAAATAGAGATATACATCATTTACAAATGTTCTCTAGGTGTAGATCCTCTGATAGGTGAATTCTGATTAACATTAGCAAGAAAGGGACCACAGCAGTAGCGTACATGTCAGATATAGCACCAATCACAGATTTTGCCAAGAGAACTTACGTCAGAAATTTGTGCTTATGCAAACTATACATAGAAAAACTACTCCCTCCGTCTTATATTAGTTGTCACTGAAATGGATGTACCTAGACATATTTCAGTGCTAGATACATCCATTTGCACGACAACTAATATGGGACGGAGGGAGTAAAATCTACAGCAACTTTGACTGCAAATAATTAAGCGAAAGTGTATCTGACCATCACATAAAACTGGTTATGATTATGCAGATGCAGATTTGGCATAACCTGAGGCGTATGTCAACAGAAGTTATTCGATTTACCAAGATTCTTTTCCAAACATGTTCAAAGCCTTGATCAACCTTTTAATCAAAACAACCCAAACAGATAAACAAGGCAAATACCTCACATATATCGCCATATATACAATCGAAGGATTACCAATTATCAGCTGAAGACAAGGAATCGTCCATCATGATATACACGTTGAATTATCTAACGACCAAACGGATCAACAAGGCACACAGACTGCATCTTGAATCATCTAACGACCGAACGGAACATACAACATCCAAGAATAACATAGCAGCTTAAGGGGCCAGAAGAATCCAAAAGAAACAGATCTAGAGAAAGTTGGGTGATTCGAGGATTTTCAACCGACCTTGCGGCTCGTCGTAGAATCGTGGGGGCCGAGGCTGGTAACCGGGTGGGCTGAAGCGGCGGCGCT
>NC_041393.1:464001423-464111665 GCF_002162155.2 Triticum dicoccoides
CCTCGCAGGGGGCGGCGGCGACCGGCGCCTCTCCCTGATCCGGGGGTCCGGCGACGAGAACTCGCGACGGCGACGCGGGAGCGAGGACCCGCGGCGGCGACCCTGGGCGTCGCCGACGGGGGAGGGGGGCGAACGGGCAGGGGACGGGGACGGGGAGGACGCGCCGTTATCCTGCGGCGGCGGCGGCGGCGAAGGCCTGACGACTAGGCTGCTGAGGGGCGCGCGCGCAGGCTGAGGCGGCGGCGGCGCGGGCTCTTCGGGCTCGGCATCCTGCCCCGAGGCGCTCCGCTGCGGGGAGGACTCGTAGTCCTCGTCGTCGTCAGGGTCGTCTCCTCTGCCGCGCGGCCGCATCTCGCCGGACGTGTCGTTGCGGTGTGCGGCGCCTCTAGGGTTTGGAGTTCGGAGGGGGAGGAGAGAGGTTGCGGGTAAAACAAGTTTGCGACGACCGTAGGAGAGGGGTCAAGCCGTCAAGGACTCGAGGGGGGAGGTGCGAGCGGACTGGAGATCTCGTCCAATGTGGTTTTCAGTGGCGTGCCGCGTCCACCGTTGGATGAGGGGCGTTGTGAGGGTCTTCACGATACGGTTGATTCTGGCCATTGGTATGTGTGTAAGCTTGTCTCAAAGATGCTAGCAAATCGCCTCAAAGGAGATAATGTCGGACAATTAGAGTGTATTCCTACTACGGAGGTTTATAATTGATAATGTGTTGATTGCGTATGAGTTATTTGATTTATCTTATGAACAAAAGAGGAGAGGGTGAAGGTTATGCAGCGATCAAAGTGAACATGAGTGAGACTTTCTCGAATAGATGATGAAAAAATTGGGCTTCTGTAGGGGATGGATCGACCCTAAAGTGTGTGTGCACAATCACACATACCAGATTAAGGTGAATGATAAATTCATCAAACGGTTAAATCTGTCAAAGGGGCTCTGCCAAGGCGGCCCTCTGTCATCATAATTTTTCGTGTTGTGTGATGAGTGGTGGGCCTTATTACATAACGCACGGATAACTGAAAAGCTAAGTGGGCTAAGAATTTGTCCGGCAGCTCCTCCTGCCACGCACCTATTGTTTATAGATGATTCGGCCCTCAAGATCAAGGCGGAGGCGGAAGAGGCAGTGGCTTTAAAAAGAACTTAGCATTGTACGAAAGTTGTTTCGGAGCTTTGTATTAACATGAAGAACTCAACAAACATGTTCAGCAAGAAATCAAGTCGGCAAGCAAGAAATCTGGAAAAGTACTCTCCGGAGATACACAAGCAAACATGGAACAAGGAGTACCTTAGTTTGTTGATCTACATTGGCAGGTCAAAGAAAAAAAGCATGTTGCTTTCTTGAAGAACAAAATCTGGGTGAGAACCCAAAGATGGGATGAAAGGCTTCTAGCCAAGTCACAAAAGTAAGTGCTTCTTAAAGTCATAGCTCATGTCATTCCGGCATATGTATTGTCATGCTTCTATTTTTCCAAGCCGTTATGTGACCAATTGAGTGCGACGATTGCTAGGAGTCAGTAGGATAAAACAAAAAATCATTGGATCGGGTGGCCGAAGTTGGTTGAGTCCAAATCAATGGGGGTCTTGGCTTCCGTGACATACATATTTTCAATGTGGACATGTTTTGTAGACCTCGGGTCGGGAGCTATGGGAGTGTAACTCGACGACTCATATTGGAGCGTTTGTCGCGGAGTCCTGCTCCTTCGAGGAGCACACCATGGAATTGAGGCTAGCAGATGAATTGGGGATCTTATGGACAATTGAGTTTGATTTTGTTGGATTATGTAGGCTACGAAGAATCTGCAAACTACTGAGCATCGGACATGGTAGCTACGGCGACTGTCAACAATTGATGAGTAAGTTTGGTAGGGTGACAATAGAGCATCTTGCTTGAGAAGGTAACGTGGATGCACACACGCTTGCTCGAGTTAGTTACGCGAAGAAACTATAGGAGGAATGGCATGGGCATCCTCGTGATTTCCTTATACCCTTTTTAGTAAAAGATATGGTTATTGTTTATATGATGTAGTCAAAGCTTAAAAGAAAAATAAGAGTACTGCTCCGGTGACAATAGTTCCTCCGTGTGCTCTCTCCTTAGCTGTGTTTAGGTTTTTTAGGGGACTAAGTCGTGTTCAGAAAGAAGATGAACACATTATTTCAATTGTTGGACTAAGTCTGGGCCACGAACGCATATAGTTTGAGATCATTGAAAGTGAGAGAGGCCCGATGAGATGAAAGTTATTCCAAGACCTTCCTTGCTAGGCATTAATTTGGCTAAAAATGATGAATATCGTATTCGGTGCTTAAGGTAGGAAATAGCTCATTAAACATATACTACTAGGGAAAGGCCTATAGGTAGATGCTTAGTAGTAGCATGAGATGAGAACCCAACGCTACTGTTAAGTAGCAATAGCGAGTGGCTAGAATGAGCGCTACATGTACTATGTAACAGTAGCGCGGGGTGCCACGACAAGCGCTGCTGCTAAGTGGGCTACACAATGCCCCCACGGGCTGGCCTTAGTAGCATCGTGGGTCTCCGGGCAGCGCTACTGCTAAGCCCGTTAGAAGTAGCGCGGATCTTCGACCCTGAAAGTGCAACTATCCCTAGGTGGTTTTGGTAATTCATAACAACATATAGCTCATTGAGCTAATACTATTCCAAGACAAATATTTCAGGAAAGCTCAATGAATGGCATGGCATGGATGAGGAAAGTGGATCCCTCAAAATACTAAGGATAAAAGGATTGGATCAAGCTCAAAAGCTCAATACTCTACATTTTATATTTTAGTGATCCAAGATCACATTGAGTCCATAGGAAAAGCCAATACTATCAAGGAGGGATGAGGTGTTGTTTGATGAGTTTCTTGCTTCAAGTGCTTAGTGATATGCTCCAAAAACTCTCAACTACTTTCTCATATCCACATATGACCTAAACCTAAAGTCAAACTCGGCCCCACCGATTCTATCTATCCGGCGCCACCGAGTTCAGATGTCATAGCCACTGCCACAAACCCTAGGCAAATCGGTCTCACCGATAGGGATCTCGGTCTCACCGAGATGGGATAGTAATCTCTCTGTTTTCCCTTCGTAACGTTTCGGTCTAACCAAAGTGAGCAATCGGTCCCACCGAGATTGCAATGTAAACTCTCTGTTTCCCTTTCGTAACATTTCGGTCTCACCGAAAAGAGCAAATCGGTCCCACCGAGTTTGCCTAACCAACTCTCTGGTTAGCTAATTACCAAAATCGGTCTCACCGAGTTTGTGTAATCGGTCTCACCGATATTACGTTATGCCCTAACCCTAACCATATTGGTCCTACCGAGTTGCATGTCGGTCCCACCGAAAACCCTAACAGTCACTAGGTTTACTGAATTGGTCCGACCGAGTTTGTTGATTCGGTCCCACCGAGATTGGTAAATTGTGTGTAATGGTTAGATTTTGTGTGGAGGCTATAAATACCCCTCCACCTCCTCTTCATTCGTGGAGAGAGCCATCAGAACAAACCTACACTTCCAACTTACCATTTCTGAGAGAGAACTACCTACTCATGTGTTGAGGCCAAGATATTCCATTCCTACCATATGAATCTTGATCTCTAGCCTTCCCCCAAGTTTCTTTCCGCTCAAATCTTCTTTCCACCAGATCCAAATCCTGTGAGAAAGAGTTGAGTGTTGGGGAGACTATCATTTGAAGCACAAGAGCAAGGAGTTCATCATCAACACACCATTTGTTACTTCTTGGAGAGTGTTGTCTCCTAGATTGGCTAGGTGTCACTTGGGAGCCTCCGACAAGATTGTGGAGTTGAACCAAGGAGTTTGTAAGGGCAAGAAGATCGCCTACTTCATGAAGATCTACCGCTAGTGAGGCAAGTCCTTTGTGGGCGACGGCCATGGTGGGATAGACAAGGTTGCTTCTTCGTGGACCCTTCTCGGGTGGAGCCCTCCGTGGACTCGCGCAACCGTTACCCTTCATGGGTTGAAGTCTCCATCAACGTGGATGTATGATAGCACCACCTATCGGAACCACGGCTAAAAAATCACCGTGTCTCCAAATTGCGTTTGAAATCTCCAAACCCTTCCCTTTACATTCTTGCAAGTTGCATGCTTTAATTTCCGCTGCTCATATACTCTTTGCATGTTTGCTTGAATTGTGTGAAGATTGCTTGACTTGTGCTAAGATAGCTAAAATCTGCCAAAGACTAAAATTGGGAAAAGGTTAAGTTTTTAATTGGTCAAGTAGTCTAATCACCCCCCCTCTAGACATACTTCAAGGTCCTACAAGTGGTATCAGAGCGTTGGTCTCCATTTGCTTTGATTTCCATAGCTTTTACTGGTTATAGTCTTGGTTTCACAACCTAGGAGAGTATGGCGTCTAGCGATGGAAATTATCACCGTAGAGGTCCTTAATTTGATGGCACTAATTTTGCTAGTTGGAAGCATAAGATGAAAATGCATATTCTCGGACATAACCCCACCGTTTGGGCTATTGTGTGTATTGGCTTGCAAGGTGAATTCTTTGATGGGAGGTGTCGGTGTCAAAACCGGCGAATCTCGGGTAGGGGGTCTCGAACTGTGCGTCTAGGCGGATGGTAACAGGAGACAAGGGACACGATGTTTTTACCCAGGTTCGGGCCCTCTCAATGGAGGTAAAACCCTACTCCTGCTTGATTAATATTGATGATATGGGTAGTACAAGAGTTGATCTACCACGAGACCAGAGAGGCTAAACCCTAGAAGCTAGCCTATGGTATGATTGTTGTTTGTCCTATGGACTAAAACTCTCCGGTTTATATAGACACCGGAGAGGGCTAGGGTTACACAGAGTCGGTTACAATGGGAGGAGATCTTCATATCGTATCTCCCAGCTTGCCTTCCACGCCAAGGAAAGTCCCATCCGGACACAGGACGAAGTCTTCAATCTTGTATCTTCATAGTCCGGGAGTCCGGCCAAAGGTCATAGTCCAGCCATTCGGACACCCCCTAATCCAGGACTCCCTCAGTAGCCCCTGAACCAGGCTTCAATGACGACGAGTCCCGCGCGCAAATTGTCTTCGTCATTGCAAGGCGGGTTCCTCCTCCGAATACTTCATAGAAGATGTTTGAACACAAGGATAGTGTCCGGCTCTGCAAAATAAGTTCCACATACCACCGTAGAGAGAATAATATTTACACAAATCTAATCTGCTGACGTATTCCGTAATGTGACATCACGCTACGGCCAAGCCTTTATTTGAATCGTTTTACTATTCCACCTCAGCGCGTTTAGTGAGGCGGTTTCCTTGGCATGTCTTGTAAAAGCAGAGATTGTGTCCCCTTATTCCGGGATTCCCATCAATACGGGCGTGGGTAACCCAACCGTGCCATTGGTATGACTTCTTAATTGAAAGTGAGTCCCAAACGGTCACGGGGAGGTCTCTTGGTATTCACCCTCTTTATAAAGAGACCAAGGCTCGTCTCCTTTCTTTCAATCCAATCAAATCCGCCTCTCGCCTCGAGTTCCAACACCCAAAGCTCTAGATTCAGGCGCTTCGGACCTTCGATGATGTCCGGCTCCGACCTCCAAGGCCGGTGGATGCCTTCCTCCATTACAGAAGAAGACGTGCGAAAGCTGAGAGATGCTAGGTATCTAACCGGCGAAATCTCGCATAGGCTGCCTGCTCAAGGGCAGGCTATTCCCACTCCCCAGCCCGGTGAGAGTGTGGTGTTGACATCTCACTTCCTTCGGGGGCTAGGCTTCCCGATTGATCCCTTCGTGAGGGGGCTCATGTTTTATTACGAGCTGGAATTTCACGACTTAGCTCCAGAGTCCATCCTCCAAATCTCATCGTTCATTGTCGTGTGTGAGGCCTTCCTCCATATTACCCCTCACTTCGGACTGTGGCTTAAAACCTTCAAGGTAGAACCGAAGATGATCGAGGGGCAGCACGTTGAGTGCGGAGGGGCTATTATAAGTAAGATTGCTGACGCTCCATGGCCTGAGGGCTCTTTTCAAGAGGAGTTCGGCTTATGGCAACGGGAGTGGTTTTACACCACAACCCCCAGGGGCACCAAGTGGGTGGCGCCACCTGCTTTTCGCTCGGGTCCCCCACCGCGGCTAGCGTCATGGGTCAATAAAGGGCTTAACTGGGGGCCGCCCAAGGACGTGCCCTTGCTGCAGGGCCGCATTCGAGATCTCCTAGAAAGAGATATCAATCTGGCGGTAGTGGCGTAGGTTATGCTGATTCGCCGCATACTGCCCTGCAAACGTCGCCCCCTCCGCCTGTGGGAATTTAATCCGGAAGGACCGCGAGCCCTCCAACCCTTTATGGGAACGACACCCGTGGAGATGTACAAATTATTCTTCGGATCACAAGCAATGTGTCCGGACTTGTCCGAGGACGCAGGTCTGAGCTGCAATCACCCGGACACTCAAGTAAGTAGCCCTGTACCCGGACACTCTATCTGTACATTTATCATAACACTGCCTTTAAAAGAGCTATCCTTCAAACAGGAGTGGATAGCGAAAGCAAAGCTTATTAGGTGTCCGACCCCCCTCCCTGAGACCACGTCGGATCCCGTGTTGACCAGGATGCTGGAGATTGCGCCTTTGGAAGAAGGCGAAGAGGGGAACAAAGAAGCTGTCGCCTCCTCGAAGGAAGCTGTCGGGAAGGGAGGAATCGAGAATTCCTCTATCCAGGGAAAGAAGAGGACCGCCTCTGAAGACCCGGAGGCGATGGCCTCGAAGCGGGGGAAGAAATCTTCGTTAGAGGGTCCGGCGCCGGAGGGTGCTCTGGCCGCATTGTGCCCCCAAGGGGATCAGCTCTCCAACGAGCCGTAAGTAAAGAGGGGGGGTTTAAAATGAGTGATATCCCTGTTTTCTTTCTGAGGAAGATAACCAAAATTTTACCTCGCAGTTCGGATCTCAACCCTTCTCAGCAGAGCTCATCTTCCGGGGATATTCGTCCAGAGATGATGGAGAGCGAAACGCCTCCCCCCGCTGTACCATCTTGCGAGGCTGGCGACCCCGGGGTGTCGTCTCGGAGGATTTCTCCAAATCCAGACTTTGAAAAAGGTCGCTGGACTAGTCTGGCACCTTTAGGTGCACGGTCGGAGGGGCTGCAGGATCTGCTCGAGCGAGCGTCTATCTCAGAAGAACACCGTGTGTTGATGGACACGGTGATTAGAAGGATTTCATCCGCGGAAAGCAGATTGTACGAGGCCGCCAGGAGTTTACTGACAGGTTTTGAGGTACGCAAAAAGATGTACCTTTTGACAGAGCCGCATATATAAAATGCGCCCTGTATAAATAGTAGCCCCTGAGACTCTGTGTGTTGTCAAAAATGACGGCGCACAGAGGATCATAATCCCAGGTATAATATGTCGCCTTTCCTATGTAGGTGGCCAGGCGTTCGGTGGCTAGCCGAACTGATGAATCTGCCGAGCTAAAGCGGCAACTTTACGTAGCAGATGCTGACATCACGCTTGTAAATAAGCGGCTAGACGAGGCACAAGGTATGTAATGTCTCCGAAGACATCTGATAAGAGGAGCTTGATGCTCGTGCCTTATAACATATGTGCTTAATGCAGATGGTGCCACTGCCGTGGAGAACCTTCGGGCGGAACTTGCCTGAGCCAAGGAGCAAGCGAGGAAGAGTGATGCGGCTGCCGCCAAAGCGGCTGAAGAGCTAAAAGCCGAACAGGCTGCTCACTGCCAAAGCAAGAAGGAAATGGCCGAGATGGCCGTAAAATTGAAGGATGCTGCCGACCGTTGTAAGCTTCATGAACAAGATAGGGTGGCACAGAAGGACCTAGAAAAGGTCACTGTCGAGGCCAAGGACACTCGCTCTACAATGAGAGCTATGAAGGAGGAGCTACGTCAGGCCGAAGATGTCATGGCTGGAAAGCCCTATATGCTGCGATGAAGTTCGGGGATCCTAAGTATGCTCCGTTGGACCGGAAGTGGAGTGCGGCGAACACTTATCTGGATTTGGCGACAAGTGTCGCGGACGCGACCGAACACTTTCGGGGTCTGGATGACCATAAATTGGAGGAACTATTTTGGTCGCAGTTCCATAATCCGGAGCGCCCACTTTCGGTATCCGACCGTTTGGCCGCTTGGGCGGAGCTGAACAGGTTGTCCGGACTCGCTATGAGGTATGTCGCGAGTCGTCTGTGGCCGGAAGAGCCAGAGCCGAAGAGTTATTTTGGCTTGGTGCAGCAGTTCCTTGGTTCGGTGCCGCATGTTGATACAATGAAGAGGTCAGTGTGCATAGAGGGTGCAAAAATGGCTCTTGCCCGTGTCAAGACATACTGGACGGATATGAAGGCCAGTGTTGTTGCATCCCGAGATTCGGACGAAAGCCAAGTACCTGCCAAGCACTACTTTGAGGAAGTTCTTCAGGGCGCTCGTTTAATAGAGACGCAATGCTCGAAGGATGTTGTGTTCGAATAACATGCGCTATTGTAAAACAATATTTTGATAGGATGTAAAAGCTTTTTATACTTGTGCTTTCAAGAATCATAATGCCTCCTGTGCGGCCGTTAATGTATATGTGTATATAACCTGAAAGATGCAGTCGTTGGCTTCAGCCCCCACGCATATAATGCGGGGGTGTTCGCAAAAGGCGCCTTTTCACACTTGACCCAACGTCTTGGTCCTATAAAGGAGGTGATAGCGCGGCGAACTAGGAAACCGGACTATAATACTTTATCACTTTCACTTAGCCATAGGAGTTTGACAGTGGGGCTACTGAATAGCCCCTAGTGGCACAGCGCTCGCCCGAATTCAGGGCGCGTGTGTGCCTGACCGGGAAACGACCCTTCGTTAATGCGGAGGAATCCTAAAGATTCCGGCAGGTCATCGAGTGGTTGACCAGTCTCTCGCTAGATCATGACAGTCAGTTTTCGGCTTTCTCTACTAAGGTGCTCGCCTGGCCGAACCGGGGCACAATCGCAGTAGTTCTCCTGGTGCCGCCTTAGCCGATAGAGCGGAACGTAAGGTAGCAAAACACAGGAGCCGAGCAAACCCATCATTTGACCAAAGACATGATTCGGAGTTGATGCATATAAGGCCAAACTCGCGACGCCGAACACTCCCTGAGGTATTCGGTCTTTATGAAGACGGGCCGAACAAAAGCCCTTGGTAAAAAAGCCCCTGGTGTCCAGGTACACGCGAAATTCTGGCGTGGCCACATGCCAAGATGCCAGCCTCCTCCTCGGTGATAGCAAAAACCGAGGGATGTTATCAACAAGAGACAGTAAAAAAGGTTTATGCAGGGTCTTAATCTGAAAAGAATCCTTGAAACGGGTCCCTGCTGCACGTCTACGCGTGTGTCTCCATTGTGCCGTATCCTGGACGGGTGTAGCACGGCGTTCGTCTGCAAAAGAGAGGAACTTAGTGGAAAATCAATCGTGCGGGAAATCTATGTGAAAATAAACAAAGCATAATACAAAAACATGGGTATGATTGAGCTTTATTGTTGCGTGGAGCCCCTTGTACAGGGTTATGCGGCTATGAAGCTTTTGCATGTTTTACGCCGGATTCGTTGAGCCATGTCCGGGGTCTTTAACGACCTATGTAGGTGCTCTGAGTAATAAAGCTGGGTAAGTGTGCGGTTGTCAAGGCAGCCGCACCATCCTACGTGCTCGGGGAACACTTGATATTTCCCTTTAATGAGATGATGCCTCGTGGACCGGGCATTTTTAGTGTAAGGGATGCATAATGCGGTATTGCGTTAAAGTGGGCGAAAGCTTCGCGTCCCAGTAGCGCTTGATAGCGACTTATGAATGGGGCGATGTGGAAGGTTAGCATTTCGCTTTGGAAGTTGTCGGGGGAGCCGAACATAACTTCTAACAAGAGGGAACCCATACAATGGGTATCTAGGCCTGGTGTGACCCCTTTAAAGGAAGTGTTGCCATGGCGGATTATTGCTGGGTTTAACCCCATCTTGCGGATTGTGTCTTGATATAGTAAGTTTAGGTCACTGCCGCCGTCCATGAGGACATGTGTAAAGTGGAGTCCGTCAATTATCGGATCTAAGACCAAGGCAGTCCGGCCTGCGTTCCGGATACCTCTAGAGTAATCCTGATGGTCAAAGGTGATTGGTTGTAACAACCAGTGGCTGGATTCCTCTGGGACATGCCGTGTGGCGCGTATCTCCGTAGGCGCCAATCTGTTTTTCCTTTTGTCACATGAAGTGAATTTACTGTTTTGACTTCTTGTGGGAACTTCTTTTGTTCTCCGGTGTTCTGCTTATGGGATTCGCCGTCATCCTCGCTTGGTATGTCGAGCCCCTTGTGTTCGGTGTTGAGTTTGCCGGATTGCTTGAAGACCCAACAATCTCTATGGGTATGGTTTGCCCGCCTCCCGGGGGTACTGTGGATTTGACATATTTTGTCCAAGATTGTGTTGAGGTTAGATAGCTCGTCACTGTCATCTTTGGGAGGCGGCTTTTCCGATTTTGCCGAGAGCTTTTGAATCCGGCGTTGACTGTCGTGCTCTTCGGGCTGTTATCCTTGATCCGGCGCTGTTCCTTGCTACGCTGCGGTTTCCCATTTCCATCTCTGAGTTCGGATGTACTTGGGTCGTTGGTGCTGCTCCTTGCCAACCAGCTATGCTCTCCTGCGCAAAAGCGGGTCATGAGGCTTGTCAATGCGGCCATTGTTCTTGGCTTTTCTTGGCCGAGGTGTCTGGCGAGCCATTCGTCTCGGATGCTATGTTTGAAAGCTACTAGGGCTTCGGCGTCCGGACAGTCGACTATATGATTCTTTTTCGTAAGAAATCTGTTCCAGAGTTTCTGGGCCGACTCTCCGGGTTGTTGAGTTATATGACTTAGATCGTCTGCATCCGGAGGTCGGACATAGGTCCCTTGAAAATTTGCTCGAAAAGCATCCTCGAGCTCTTCCCAACTTCCTATGATGTTTTTCGGAAGGCTTTTAAGCCAATGCCGGGCTGGCCCTTTGAGCTTGAGGGGTAAGTATTTTATGGCGTGGAGGTCATCTCCTCTAGCCATGTGTATATGGAGGATATAATCCTCAATCCAGACTCCAGGGTCTGTTGTTCCGTCGTATGCCTCTATGCTTACGGGCTTGAATCCCGCTGGAAATTCATGGTCCAGCACCTCGTCGATGAAACATAGGGGATGTGCGGTGCCCCTGTATTTGGGTGTGCCGCGATGTTCGGATATTTGTTGCGTTGCATTGCTTACTAGAGCTTGCTTTCTTGGCCCGTAGATGGATCTGGTTGGACCGTCTTTTTGATGCGAATCCTTGGGCGGATAGCGTGCCGGATTGAGTGCGGCACCCTGTGTCGCTCGACGTTGATCGTGGGGTCGTCTATCTGACCTGGTGGCTTCCTTATTTTTTGACTATGGGGGCTCTAAGGCCTCCTCATCAAATTTCGGTAGTAATTTTTGCTTCGGATAGCTCTTTGTGTGGTGACTATCGCCGTACTTGTGTGCAGTGTTGAGTACTTTGCCCCATCTGATTCTGAGTGCATCTTCCGCTGTTTTGAGCTTTCGCTTCTGCTTTTTCAGGCTACGCGCGGTGGCGATGAGCCTTTGGTGGAGGTTCTTCTGCTCCAACAACTTGTCGGACGTGAGGTCGTCCGGACTATTATCTTCGTCGGGGACGGGTTGTTCGGTTTGTTTATCCAAGTTACCCTGTTCGGACGGTTGCTCGACGGCATGTTCATCGTCCGCCAGTTCACCCTGCTCTATGGCTGGGTCTCTGTCAAGGTGGGGTTTGGCGCGGCACTTATGCCGCCGCTTTGATTGCTTTTCGAGGGAACGATCCCTCGTTGTGCCCTTTTGATCCTCGTCGTCGTTTCTTTTAAGTGTGTCCACCATGCATACATCGTGTGATGAGGTGGTTGTCCAGTGCCCTATAGGCGCCGGTTCTTGTTTGTCTCCTTCATCGGCGTCCATACCGTCGATGCCTTTGGAGTCGAAGCCGAGCATGTCGGTTGAATCATCGACAGTGGCTACGAAGTGGGTGGTGGGTGGGTTTCGAATTTCTTCGTCGTCCGCATCCCAACCTTGCTGACCATAGTCCGGCCAGGGCTCTCCTGACAAAGAGAGAGACTTTAGTGAATTCAGGATGTCGCTAAAGGGTGAGTGCTGAAAGAAGTCCACGGCGGTGAACTCCATGATCAGAGTCCAATTGGGTTCGATCAGAAGGGGTGCGGAAGATTCGGAGTCCGGAAAGGAGTCTGGCACCTTGGAGTCACAGGCCTCACAAAGGACTAGGCTGGTATTCGGCTTGATCGCCGTAGAGATTGCAGCTTCCGGGGCGGCGTCCAACCGTCCGTCCCCGATTGGTGTGGTCGGCTCCGAGCTAAGGGTCGGAGCGGACACCTGAGCAGCACTCTGAGCGCTGTCCGGCGACAGAGCTAGATCATGCCCATCATGACAGTGCGGCGCGCTCGGCCATGGCTCGAATCCGTCGAAGATCAAGTCCCCGTGGATGTCATCCGTGTAGTTTAAACTTCCAAATCTGACCTGATGGCCAGGGGCGTAGCTTTCGATCTGCTCCAGATGGCCAAGCGAATTGGCCCGCAGTGCGAAGCCGCTGAACACAAAGATCTGTCCGGGGAGAAAAGTCTCACCCTGGACCGCGTCGTGGTTGATGATCGAAGAAGCCATCGGGCCTAAAGGTGACGACACAGAGGAACTCTCAATGAAAGCACCAATGTCGGTGTCAAAACCGGCGGATCTCGGGTAGGGGGTCCCGAACTGTGCGTCTAGGCGGATGATAACAGGAGACAAGGGACACGATGTTTTTACCCAGGTTCGGGCCCTCTCGATGGAGGTAAAACCCTACTCCTGCTTGATTAATATTGATGATATGGGTAGTACAAGAGTTGATCTACCACGAGATCAGAGAGGCTAAACCCTAGAAGCTAGCCTATGGTATGAGTGTTGTTCGTCCTATGGACTAAAACTCTTTGGTTTATATAGACACCGGAGAGGGCTAGGGTTACAAAGAGTCGGTTACAATGGGAGGAGATCTTCATATCGTATCGCCTAGCTTGCCTTCCATGCCAAGGAAAGTCCCATCCGGACACGGGACAAAGTCTTCAATCTTGTATCTTTATAGTCCGGGAGTCCGGACACCCCCTAATCCAGGACTCCCTCAGGAGGGAACCAAACCGTGAAGCTAGTGCGGATGAATTGAAGATGCTGCAATACAATGCTCAAGCTTGTGATATCCTCTTCAACGGATTGTCCCCGAAGAATTCAACAAAATCAGCCATCTTGAGAATGCAAAGGAAATTTGGGATACTTTGATTGATATGCACGAAGGTACCGACTCCGTCAAGGAATCCAAATTGGATGTGCTCCAAAGTCAACTTGACAAGTTCAAAATGAAGGATGGTGAAGGTGTTGCTGAAATGTACTATAGGCTTGCTCTTATCACAAATGAGATTGCGGGCTTAGGAAGTGAAGAGATGACCGACAGATTCATCATCAAGAAGATCCTAAGAGCATTGGATGGAAAATATGATACCGTGTGCACATTGATCCAAATGATGCCCAATTACAAGAATCTCAAGCCAACCAAAGTCATTGGAAGAATTGTTGCTCATGAGATGTCACTCAAGGATAAAGAGGAACTTCACAACAAGTCAAGTGGTGCTTACAAAGCCTCATGTGAAGCCCCTACATCATCAAGTGAGAAACAAACCTTCAATGAAGAATTGAGCTTAATGGTGAAGAACTTCAACAAATTCTACAAGAGTATAAGCAAAGAAAGAAGCTCCAAGTCAAGGTCCTACAATGACAAAAGATCTTCCAGTCTAGAGCGCAATTGCTACAATTGTGGAAGACCCGGACACTATTCCAATGAGTGTACGACACCCTACAAAAGAAGAGAAGATTTTCCCAAGAGAAGAAGTAGAAGAGAAGAATCACCGCCAAGAGAGAGAAGGAGTAGAGATGATCGTTATGAACAAAGAACATCCCGGAGAAGCAAGGATTCAGAAAGGAAGGACAAGTCATAAAAGAGCTACACAAAACGAAGACATCAAGCTCATGTTGGTGAATGGGTATCCGGTTCCGACTCTGAACATCACTCCGAGAGAAGCTATCACTCCGACTCCGAACCTACTCAAGATGAAGGTGTTGCCAGTCTAGCACTTGTGTCGACCAACTCCTATGACATATTTGATTCACCAAATGAAGGAATTGGAAGATGCTTCATGGCTAAAGGCTCTAAGGTAACTCACCCCGAGTATGTCAATTTCAATAGTGATGAAGATGACTTGTTAGGTGATGATGATTTACTTATTAACAAATCTAGTGATGAATACTATGATGAAATGTCAATTAATCATGCTAAACAAGATAAAACGAATGACAATGATAAGGAGAAGATTGAGCTTCTAACTAAAGAACTAAACACTCTTAAGTTAGCTCATGAAACTATCTTAGGGGATCATCGAGAACTTTTGAGGACTCATGAGAAGTTACGCTTCGAAAAGCTCAATCTTGAGCAAGAGCATGAGTTCTTAAAAGCAATCAATGATGATCTTTGCAAGAAAAGTTCTTCTTACATTGCCAAGCGTTTACTCTTATCTACTTACATGCCTCAAGTCAAGTCTAGTAACAAGAACAAGAAGGATTCTCCCTCTAGTAGTAACAATAATCATGCTAAATCCAATATTGTTGCTTCTAGTAGTTCTCTTGATTCCACTAATGGTTCTCTTAGCCAAGTTACACTTGAGCAAGAAAATAGCTTATTGAAGGGAATTATAGAGAAAGGTGTATACAAGAGCCTTGCCGAGAGTAAGCAATTCAAGGAAATTGTACGCAAGCAAGGAAGGCACCGGAAGAATCAAGGTGTTGGTTTTGAACGAAAGTTCAATGCCAATGGAGTTGAGTGGGAAGAAGATCAATACCCCAAGACGAAGTTTGTTCCTCAACAAGAGAAGTACGATCCTACTTCCTTCAAGGGAACACAAGCTCAAGATGATCTTCCACCACAAGACCACAAGCAAAAATGCAAGGACAAGCTTCAAGAGGAGATTGATGCATTTGAAGAAGCTCCTAAGGCCTTGGTCAAGTGGGTTCCCAAGACTACGTCAACTTCTACTTCATTAAGCACGACTACAACTCCAAGGATTCCCATCAAGATGATGTGGATCCCGAAGAAGAAGAACTAGAGAGTTCTTGAGGGTGACTCCGCCAACATTCTTCACTCATATCATTATGGAAAGGACAAGTGTAATCGACTTCCACATCTTGCACTAGTTCAAGGAGTCACAAACCCTCTTGTTGGTAAGGCAAGGGACAAGGTAACCTAATGCCTTCATGGACATCATATTGTGTGTGCATCACTCTATGTCTATGGATATACTTGTTTGTTCCTTGTGGGACTAACCCGTGTAGGTATTGAACTCCAAATGATCTACATCAACATTGAGCATCCACATCTTCAACACCTACATGAAGTCATCATCGACAAAACCCAAGGTTAGTTCATCCCTCTTAGGGGGGATCTCACATCTAGGGGGAGCTTAACTCTAAGAATTGAGTCAAAGCAACTCTAATGATGTGAACACATCAATGCATTATGTAAAAGTGGTAACCCCACTTGAGCTTAAACGATGAGTATGGCCTATGATCAAATGTTCTCATTTGACTCCTAAGTCAATATACTCATATATAGATGACCTAGTCATCGCCAATTGGTTGATAGATGCTAGAATTGGTTGTGCATGCTTTGCCACACATTTCATTTGCCATTTTATTGTGTGAGCATGTTGGTTGCATATTTAACTCATTCTAGGACATCCACTTGTTGCTTTGATTGATAGGCTTCTTTTTCTTTTGCCAAGTGGATGAACAAGAATGCCTAAGAACCTTCTCTAGCTATCTATGCTTTTCTTGTCTCAAACTCTATTCATGCTACATCACAAAATTTGATCAAGTCAGATTCAAACCACTCTGTGTGAGGAGCACTCGGAATCCCCGATTCGTCATGGACTTAAACTTCCAAAACTTCTTTGTGTGTTTTGGTCTGAACGATTCTTCCATTTCGGTCATACCGAGATCACTAAGTCGATCTAGGTTTTTAATCTCGGTGCAACCGATTTGAACTTTTCGGTCTCACCGAGTTGCTGTACCTGTCAACAGTTATGCATCTCGGTGCCACCGAGTTGTTCCACTCGGTCACACCGATAGGGTCGGGCTATATATACTCATGGGCAATTTTTTTGGAAAACTTCTCCAAACCTCTTCGCCAGCGCATAGCTCGCTCTGCCTCATAGGTATTCGGATCGTCGACTTCGTCGCCAACCGCCTCCAATCGCTGGTCTCCACAGCCGTCAACGGAATTCATCCCCGCCGTTGCTGCCGTAGCGAGTTCATCACCAAACTAGGGTATGGACTCAATCACAGTGCTATCCTCGTCCGATTCCTAGCACAATGTGTTCATTATGATTCTTGCCACGATTGAAACACATCTATCTAGTCAAAACAATCCTTAGATTAGATGAGATTTGAAAATTTAGGGTTAGGTTTCCACCGAAACCATCTCGGACCCACCGAGTTGAAAAACTCGGTTCCACCGATTCGGCTAACGCCATTGCACAAGTGATTCTCGGTCTGACTGAGAATTGCGAATCGGTGTGACCGATTTTAGAACTCAGTGAAACCCTAGCAGTCTCGGTGCCACCGAACTGTGACTCGGTCTGACCGAGATCACTAGTTTAGGTTCCAAAAGCTGCTTCGGTATCACCGAGTTTGCAAATCGGTTGATCCGAAATGTTTTTTGTGGAAAACTAAAACTAAGTTTTTGAATCATTCTTTTGCAAAAATCTCTGCATTCCGTGATGCTCATCCATTCTATCTCAACTACATCTATTCACAGGGTCAGCAGTCAGTGTTTGCAGCATGTCAGACCAAAGTGACAGCCAGAACAGGGAAGAAGAGCATATTCACATGAGTGAGGGCACTAGTCCCTCTAGTTCCTCAGATAAAGGCAGCAGGAGCACTCCTAGCAATTTGCCCAAAGCAGCCACAAGAGCTAGAAGGAAGAGAACCTCAGACTCCGAGGATGAGGACTATGTGGCAGCTGAAGATGAGGCTACTTCCAAGAAGGTAGTGCTCAAAAAGGAGTATGGCTCAGCTAAGACCACAAAGCCTGGACTGAATAGGAAGGTCCCTGCCAAGAGGACACCTATGCTGAAGGTCAGAGGATCAACACAAGAACCTGAAAACCTGATCCCAAAGAGCCAGCTGCAGAAGGAAAGAAGAGGAAGGAAAGGGTCAGAAAGACCATGGCCAGAGTTGTTGGACAACCTTCCATGATGGAAGAGGAGGAGGAAGAAGAGGTTGCTGCACCAGCACCCAAGGCACAAAAGTTGATGGGTGATGCTATAAGGTTAGGGGCTACATCATCAAAGCCCAAGGAAGCACCCAAAGCTGCCTCCAAGGCCAAGTCTGCACCTAAGAGGAATACCAGGAGCATACCAGCTACTGAGAAGAACAAGGCCCCAATGCCTGAAGTTGCAGCTGAGGAAGAAGATGAAGGACAAGTTCTGACGAAGCTGAAACCCAAGATTCTAGACCACAACGATGCTCATCCAGTGGCTAAGAATATGAAGCTGAGGAAGGATGCAGGGATTAGGCAGTGGAGATTTTCTGGTCTCTATGCAATCAGAAGAAGAACTGCTATTGATTACAGGTTCCACACTAAGGAACAACAGGACTTTTATGAGACTGTGTTGTTGGACAAGAAGCCCATAGTTTGTGATATGAGGTGGGTAGACTGGAAATACATGAAGGAAAATGAGGATCACTACCCAGGAGTATTTGACAACTTTAAGGCTTGTGGATTTGATGAGTTTGTTGGACAGAAGTTCACAAACTGGAATGATGAGCTAGTTATGCAATTCTACTCCACAGCTCACTTTTATCCTGATGGCAGAATAGTCTGGATGTCTGAAGGTACAAGGTACCAATCGACTATTGAGGAATGGGCAAATCTGATCAATGCTCCAGAGGAGAAAGAAGATGACTTGGATGTCTACTCCAAGAAGAAGAAGGATCACGATTCAATGTCACATATGTACAAGGAGATCCCAGACAAGGCACTTGAGACTTTCAAGTTTGGGTCTGTCCATTTTCTTCTGTCAGGACTGCCAACAATCAATTGGATCCTTAGGCACACTCTATTGCCCAAGTCAGGTGACCACAACATGATCAGAGGGCATGCAATTAATTTGCTACACATATTTGATGTGCCACAGAAATTCAAGGTCATGAGCCTCATAGTTGAGACTATCAAGAGGACAGCAGCAGACCAAAAGAGAAGTTGTGGGTATGCCCCACAAATCCAGGAGTTGATAAATTCCAAGATGGGCACAGGAAAATACCTGTTGGATAAGGAACACTTTGTTCTCTATCCAGATTTTGAGGACAATCAAGTTGTCATGAATGATAATGAACCATCATCAGTGCAAGCTCAAGAGAAAAAGGAGAAGGCAAAGAAGGAGAAGGCTGCCAAGATGCCAACTTTAGAGGAGGCATCTGAGTACTTTCTAAAGAGCAAGAAGGACCATCTTGGTTACTTAATAGCATCAACTCTGAGGATTGAGAAAGGGTTGGCCACCCTAACTCAAAACCAGGAGAGCTTGGAAAGAATCATGGAACAAAAATTCTATGACCTTGATGTGAAAGTAACTGAGATTCAGTCAGTTGTGGAGCAGCTATAGGATGCCATGCAGGAGAGGAAGGGCAGGACAACTACTGATGCATTTTCCAGAGTGCCTCGAGCTTAGAGATCAGTTGTAGAGCCTGTGACAAACACTAGAGCCACTTCATCTGCACCAGCCGCAGCTCTAGTGCAACCAGCTCCATCACCAAGTCCTTCAGCTCCATCCACATCAACTGAAGTCTTCGTCCAAGGAGCCATCTCTACACCACCAACTAAAGACCAAGCCTGAGAGACGAAATAGTACTATGCATTTTCTAGGAACTTTTTGGTAACTTGTTGCCAAAGGGGGAGAAAATGTATAGATCATAGGCTTTGAGAGAGAGAGAGAGAGTTTGCTTTTGTTCTCTCTTGTCTTCGTGGTTGAACTTTATTTGCTTTTGATTGCTTGAGATACTATGCTATTATTTGTGAGACATTGATGATCATGTGTTTGATCATAAGCTACACTTATGCTTGTTAGATGATATTATCTTATTTATCTTTATATGATCATTCACTTTGCTTGGTGATGAGTGCATGTATTCAATGTTTATTATTTTGAGCGCTCCACCAAGATGTATGTGACATGGAAGAGTAACCCATGAGCCTAATTCCTTGTGCATTTGCAGTCCAAAGCAAATCTTAAACTATGCACAAATTTAGGGGGAGCTCTTGCTTATCACATACTTCTCAAAGCAACGATGTTTTTCAATCTTATTATCATTTGTCGAAGCTTTGATCTATATGTTGTCATCAATTACCAAAAAGGGGGAGATTGAAAGTGCAACTATCCCTAGGTGGTTTTGGTAATTCATAACAACATATAGCTCATTGAGCTAATACTATTCCAAGACAAATATTTCAGGAAAGCTCAATGAATGGCATGGCATGGATGAGGAAAGTGGATCCCTCAAAATACTAAGGATAAAAGGATTGGCTCAAGCTCAAAAGCTCAAGACTCTATATTTTATATTTTAGTGATCCAAGATCACATTGAGTCTATAGGAAAAGCCAATACTATCAAGGAGGGATGAGGTGTTGTTTGATGAGTTTCTTGCTTCAAGTGCTTAGTGATATGCTCCAAAAACCCTCAACTACTTTCACATATCCACATATGACCTAAACCTAAAGTCAAACTCGGCCCCACCGATTCTATCTATCCGGCGCCACCGAGTTCAGATGTCATAGCCACTGCCACAAACCCTAGGCAAATCGGTCTCACCGATAGGGATCTCGGTCTCACCGAGATGGGATAGTAATCTCTCTGTTTTCCCTTCGTAATGTTTCGGTCTAACCGAAGTGAGCGATCGGTCCCACCGAGATTGCAATGTAAACTCTCTGTTTCCCTTTTGTAACATTTCGGTCTCACCGAAAAGAGCGAATCGGTCCCACCGAGTTTACCTGACCAACTCTCTGGTTAGCTAATTACCAAAATCGGTCTCACCGTGTTTGTGTAATCGGTCTCACCGAGATTACGTTATGCCCTAACCCTAACCATATCGGTCCTACCGAGTTGCATGTCGGTCCCACCGAAAACCCTAACGGTCACTAGGTTTACTGAATCGGTCCGACCGAGTTTGTTGATTCGGTCCCACCGAGATTGGTAAATTATGTGTAACGGTTAGATTTTGTGTGGAGGCTATAAATATCCCTCCACCTCCTCTTCATTCGTGGAGAGAGCCATCAGAACAAACCTACACTTCCAACTTACCATTTCTGAGAGAGAACTACCTACTCATGTGTTGAGGCCAAGATATTCCATTCCTACCATATGAATCTTGATCTCTAGCCTTCCCCAAGTTGCTTTCCACTCAAATCTTCTTTCCACCTGATCCAAATCCTGTGAGAGAGAGTTGAGTGTTGGGGAGACTATCATTTGAAGCACAAGAGCAAGGAGTTCATCATCAACACACCATTTGTTACTTCTTGGAGAGTGGTGTCTCCTAGATTGGCTAGGTGTCACTTGGGAGCCTCCGACAAGATTGTGGAGTTGAACCAAGGAGTTTGTAAGGGCAAGGAGATCGCCTACTTCGTGAAGATCTACCGCTAGTGAGGCAAGTCCTTTGTGGGCGACGGCCATGGTGGGATAGACAAGGTTGCTTCTTCGTGGACCCTTCTTGGGTGGAGCCCTCCGTGGACTCGCGCAACCGTTACCCTTCATGGGTTGAAGTCTCCATCAACGTGGATGTATGATAGCACCACCTATCGGAACCCCGACTCAAAAAACACCGTGTCTCCAAATTGCGTTTGCAATCTCCAAACCCTTCCCTTTACATTCTTGCAAGTTGCATGCTTTAATTTCCGCTGCTCATATACTCTTTGCATGCTTGCTTGAATTGTGTGAATATTGCTTGACTTGTGCTAAGATAGCTAAAATCTGCCAAAGACTAAAATTGGGAAAAGGTTAAGTTTTTAATTGGTCAAGTAGTCTAATCACCCCCCCTCTAGACATACTTCAAGGTCCTACAGACCCCCAGTACTACTGTCGCCAGCCCAAGCCCAGCTCCCCATCCCACTTAGCTTTGGCCCCGCGCTACTGCTAAGCTACCCCTATTTTCTTTCTCCACGGCCTGCTCCCCTACCTCCGCCTCACTCTCCCCTCACACTCTCTCGTCTCTCTCTATCGTCTTCGTTGCTCATCATTGCCCCGAGGTATCTTCCTCCCTCCTCCCTCCTCTCGTTGCCCGCCGTCCACGCCCTCCTCCCTCCTCCTCATCGACTGTCATCCTCCTCCCTCTCTCCTTCTTCCCTCCCCCATCTCGGCCTCCTCCCTCTCTCCTCCTTCCCTCCCTGCCTCCCTCCTCCTTCCTTCCTACCTTCCTCCCTCCCCCATCTATGTTTTTGAATAAAATAGAACATATAGGTTATATGAATAAAATGTAGGTATCTTGAATAGAATAAAATAGAAAATATAGGTAGAATGGAGGTTGTTTGAATAGAATAGATAGGTAGAATTTTGTTGTAGAATGTAGAAATTTTGTTGTAGAAGTTTGATTAGAATAGAATAGATAGGTAGAATGTAGGTACTTTGAATAGAATAGAATAGATAGGTAAAATGTAGGTATTTTGAATAGAATAGAATAGATAGGTAGAATTTTGAATATAAAAAAGTTTTAGTAATAGAAATTTTTAGGTATAGAAAATTTTCAATTATAGAAATGTATTGGAATGCTATATGAGAAAAATTTAGGTATCAAATTTAGTAATAAAAAATTTAGTAGCAAAATTTAGGTATAGAAATTTTTAGTAATTTTCTTTTTCAATATGGAAATGTATTGGTCACTTTAATTATTTTTATGTCATTATCACTTTGTCATTAAAGAATGTTATATGAGATTTGACGATCTAAAATTTTCACTCAGTGGAATATGCAGGCTTTCTCGTCGGAGTTTCGTCTACTTCCTCTACACCCGAGTCGATGAGCTAAAAGTCTACCTCCTCCTTTTCTTCTCCTCGGACATGTGTGTATGATGATATTTGGACATGTTTTGTAGGGAACACCTCCAAGTGGCCTATGTTTTGCTGGAATGTTGATTAATTTCTGTCCTGGCAAATTTTAAGCGCTCGATGTGTCCTATTTTTGCAAAGGTCATGCCGAAATTTTTCGTGGATTTCAGCATGACTTGTGCTATAAAGTAGGAAATATCGAGTGCCCGTGATTTTCCGGAACATGAATTAAATGACATTCCGGCAAACCATAGGTCATCTTTTTATGTCATTACTCGATATATGTAATGGGTTGACTGTCATTCTATCAAGGCTCCTTGTGTGACTTTTAGTCCGCTCTTGAAGGAAGGATGCCAATTGTTGTCGTGGGGGTCGTTTTATTTCCTTCTTCTCGTGATATACCTTGGTAATGCACGAGAGGAGGAAGGGAAGCGACCATCACCGAGGGTCAAAATATATGTGAGGGAGTGTCCACCATATACTGTCGAAATATGAGAGTTGGAAGAATTCCGACTGTTGTCATGGGGTCGCTTCTTCTTCATTCGAAGGTGCTAGACATTTTGGTGTAATGCACTTTCGAATGAAAGGAGGAGCGACCATCACCGACAGTCGCAAAATGTTAGAGAGGAAGAATCCCGACTATTGTCGTGGGGTCGCTAAGGGAGTCCTGGATTAAGGGGTCCTCGGGCCGCCGGCCCACTGCATATGGGCCGGACTGATGGGCTCCTATGGATCCGAACTAGGGAGTAGACCCGTGACCAGACAGGAGATCTTCGGGGCCGTGGCATGCCCTCCAAGTCAAGATTTAGCATAATCTTTCCTTTTTTGTAACCGGTCGCATGTAACCCTAACCCTACTGGTGTCTATATAAACCAGAGGGTTTTAGTCTCTAGGGCTAGAGCAACATCCAATCCCTCCTCAACCTAGGGTTTAGCTCACCTGATCTCGAGGTAGATCGACTCTGTAACCATACTATACACATCAAATACAATCAAGCAGGACGTAGGGTTTTACCTCTCAGAGAGGGCCCGAACTTGGGTAAACACCATGTCATCGTCCCTTGTTTCCAGTCGACCCAAGATCCACAGCTCGGGACCCCCTACCTGAGATCCGCCGGTTTTGACACTGACATTGGTGCTTTCATTGAGAGTTCTATTGTTGGGTCGCTGAAGGATCGATGGCTCGCTTGATCATCGAAGATGGCGTCCGCTCTAGGGGCCTCTTTGTCCCTGACCAGCTCTTTGCGTTTGGCAGCATTGTGCTGCATGCCAACCCAACCAGTCATCTAGACCAAATCGACAATTTCGCCCCCTAACACCAAATTAGATTCAGCAACCTGGAGTACGTCTCAGATGCCCGAGGTGATCTAGTCTTTGCCGGATTCGCGGCCCTGCTTGGTACTCCCATGGGCCCTGCAGGGCTCGCTCTGCGGTCTTCTCCCAATCCGATCTACAGATCGGCCTCAATCCCTCAGCCGGCCTTGAGCCGGAACATCGCCGCCCAGTCCGGAGACTAGGGATCCTCTTCGACCACACCAACGATGCCTACTAAAGACTCAGCTTCAGGCCTCGGTACGAGAGTGGTGTTCGGACACCAGGAGTCACCCCTAGCCGAACCCTCCCCCATGTCGTGGATCTGGCCTTGAGCCTCAGTGACGGGTCGATGTTCGGAAATCGGGAATCATCCCTTACCAAACTCACCCTCGCCGACTTGGCCTCGAGCCCCAATACGGATGAAGCATCCTAGGACCAGGTCTTACCCTTAGTCTCTCCTCCCTATTCGGCCGTAAAGCCGACCCCAGGCCTTAAGCTCGACTCGGCCCTTGAAGACCAGGATCCATCCCGGACCCATTCCTTTCCCCGCCATGTCGGAGACCGACCCTCAATGGCCACCACATACCAGTCTGATGACCCTCACTTTATCAAACGAGGCGCTGGACCGAATGCACATAATGGCTATTTGGGAGATCCACCCTCGGCCTGCGTTCAGCAACCCCTCGAGGTGAATTATAGGAAATTTTATGGCCCACCCACCACCCACCTAGTATCCACAGTCGAAGACTTAACTGACATGTTGGACTGCGGTTCGGAAAATGCTGAGTACATGGACGAGCATAGTGGAGCCATGGCTAACACCGATGCCGCTCCCCCCATCACCGACCGCTGGACGACCACGCCCACTCACGATGTCTATATGGTGGACACCCCGAACGACAATGACGGCACTCCTGAGAAGGATAACAGCAGGACCAACGATGAGCCGCCGAAGCGCCGCAGACAACGTCACCGCTCCAAGGCACGTCGAAGCCATGCGAGCAACATGGACACATGAGGGAACGACACTACGGACAATGTTGACAACCTCAACGACCCCGACGTCGTTGAACAACCACGAGACAATCATGAGGATCCTCTCAACCTTGAAGACTCAATGACTCCGAAGACAGTAACTACCTCCCCCTTTCGGAAGAGGAGGTCAGTTTGGGTGACGAAGATTTTATCGTCCCCGGAGACCCGCTAGATCAAGAGCAGTTCAAACAGCAGATAATTGCCACCGCGCGTAGCCTGAAGAAATAGCGGCAGAAAATAAAGGCCGAACAAGATACCCTCAATGACAGATGGACTAAGGTCCTGGTTGCCGAAGAGGAGTACGACTACGAATGACAAACCAAGAGCTACTTGATGCAAAGACTACTACCGCAATTCGACGATGAGGCCATAGAGCACACACCTCCAAGGCACACCCGAGCAGAACAGCCAAACCGCCCCCTCGAGGATGGGACAACACAACCAATAAAGCCGAACCGCCTCCCGCTCCACCTCGCCGTCAAGGCAAGGAGCCATTACGGCCAGCCTATGAGTACGACCTATGACACGACCTAGACGCTCGGGCAGGTCTCACATGGTCCATTTACGGGACCAAAGATAATCCTCCCGCTAGACGGGACGAATACCAAGCCTGGTTAGACCGAAATGACAGAGCTCGGGAGCAACAACAAGTTCGGATGACAGATTGTCTCCTGCGTGATGCAGCCCGAGTCAGAGGTGTCGCTCACCCTTTGTGTTTCATAGATAGGGTGATGATACGTCTCTAGTGTATCTACTTTTCCTAAAGCTTTTGCTCTTGTTTTGGGCTCTAATTTGCATGATTTGAATAAAACTAACCCGGACTGACGTTGTTTTCAGCAGAACTGCCATGGTGTTGTTTTTGTGCAAAAATAAAAGTTCTCAGAATGGAATGAAACTTTTTGGAGAATTTTTATGCAATAAAAGAAAAATATTGGAGCCAAGAACCACCGGAGGGGGGGGGGGCCCTGGGTGAGCACAACCCACCAGGGCGCCCCCCTCCTGGCGCGCTCAGGTGGGTTGTGCCCACCTGGTGGCCCCGCAGACCCTAATTCCGACTCCTTAAATACCTATATTCTGAGGAAAAAACAGGGAGGAAGAATTATTGCATTTCACGAGACGGAGCCACTGCCACCTCCTGTTCTTCATTTGGAGGCCTAGTATCCACTATGTTCTGAGATTGATGTTGCTATGACTTTCTATGCTTAATTCTTGTCACTAGGGCCCAAGTGCCATGAATTCAGATTTGAACCGTTTATGTTTTCACCATTATATATATGTTCTAGATCCGATCTTGCAAGCTATATGCACCTGCTATGTATTATGATCCGTAAACCCCAGAGTGACAATAGCGGGATACTTTTCGATGATGACCGTAGTTTGAGGGGTTCATGTATTCACTATGTGTTAATGCTTTGTTCCAGTTCTCTATTAAAAGGAGGCCTTAATATCCCTTAGTTTCCTTATGGACCCCACTGCCACAGGAGGGTAGGACAAAAGATGTCATGCAAGTTCTTTTCATAAGCACTTATGACTATTTACGAAATACCTGCCTACATTATATTTATGAATTGGAGCTAGTTTTGTATCGCCCTAGGTTATGACTGTTGTATGATGAATATCATCCAACGAATCCATGGATCCAATGCCTATGAGTTTTTCACATATTGTTCTTGCTAAGTTACTATTGTTATTGCTACTGTCACACTTGATACAGAATCATTGCTATCACTGTTACTGTTGTTACTGTTATCGCTGTTGCTATCAAAACTATCATACTACTATGCTAATGATTATCTTGTTGTAGATATTTAATCTCCAGGTGTGGTTGAATTGACAACTCAACTGCTAATACTTGCAAATATTCTTTGACTCCCCTTGTGTCGAATCTATAAATTTGGGTTGAGTACTCTACCCTTAAAAACTGTTGCGATCCCCTATACTTGTGGGTTATCAAGACCTTTTTCTGGCACCGTTACCGGGGAGCATATCTATATGTGTTGAGTCACTTGGGATTATTATCTATTTATCACTATGAAGAATCTGAAGGATACCAAAACCAAGATCGTTCCCTCTAAGATGAGGGGAGGTAAGGAACTGCCATCACACTCGGCACTTGATTCACCTTTTGTATTAAGTAGACTTGCAACACCACCACATGCTATTAATCCTGATAGGTTGCAAGTTATTGATGATGCTACTTCTGCTATAAATGCTACTCATAATGATGCTAGTACCTTGCTTGATGATGATGTGCCACCAGGTGAATTTATTGATGAACAAATTTGTTGGGGAACGCAGTAATTTCAAAAAAAAATCCTACGATCATGCAAGATCTATCTAGGTGATGCATAGCAACGAGAGGGGAGAGTTCTATGTACCCTCGTAGACCGAAAGCGGAAGCATTATGGCAACGCGGTTGATGTAGTCATACGTCTTCACGATCCGACCGATCCTAGCACCGAAGGTACGGCACCTCCGCGATCCGCACACGCTCAGCTCGGTGACGTCCCACGAACTCTAGATCTAGCTGAGGTCAAGGGAGAGTTTCGTCAGCACGACAACGTGATGACGGTGATGATGAAGTTATCGACGGAGGGCTTCGCGTAAGCACTACAATGATATAACCGAGGTGGAAATCTGTGGAGGGGGCACTACACACGGCTAAACAATCAACTTGTGTGTCTATGGGGTGCCCCCTCCCCCGTATATAAAGGATTGGAGGAGGGGAGGGCCGACCCTCTCTATGGCACACCCAAGGGGGGGAGTCCTACTCCTAGTAGGAGTAGGTTTCCCCCCTTCCCTAGTTGGAGTAGGAGAAGAAGGAAGAGGGAGAGGGGGAGAGAAGGAAAGGGGGGTCGGCCCCCTTCCCAATTTGGATTGGGCTTGGGGGGGCCACCTTGGCTGCCTCCTCCTCTCTTCCACCATGGCCCATTAAGGCCAATTAACTCCTCGGGGGGTTCCGGTAACCTCCCGGTACTCCGGAAAAATGCTCGAACCACTCGGAACCTTTCCGGTGTCCAAACATAGCCTTCGAATACATCAATATTTGTGTCTCGACCATTTCGAGACTCCTCGTCATGTCCATGATCACATCCGGGACTCCGAACAACCTTCGTTACATCAAAACAAATAAACTCATAATACCGATCGTCATCGAACGTTAAGCGTGCGGACCCTACGGGTTCGAGAACTATGTAGACATGACCAAGACTCACTTTCGGTTAATAACCAATAGCGGAACCTGGATGCTCATATTGGTTCCTACATATTCGACGAAGATCTTTATCGGTCAAACCGCACAACAACAATACGTTGTTCCCTTTGTCATCAGTATGTTACTTGCCCGAGATTCGATCGTGGGTATCTCAATACCTAGTTCAATCTCGTTACCGGCAAGTCTCTTTACTCGTTCCGTAATACTTCATCCCGCAACTAACTCATTAGTCACAGTGCTTGCAAGGCTTATAGTGACGAGTATTACCGAGAGGGCCCAAAGATACCTCTCCGAAACACAGAGTGACAAATCCTAATCTCGGTCTATGCCAACCCAACAAACACCTTCAGAGACACCTGTAGAGCACCTTTCTAATCACCCATTTACATTGTGATGTTTGGTAGCACACAAAGTGTTCCTCCGGTATTTGGGAGTTGCATAATCTCATGGTCTGAGGAACTTGTATAAGCCATGAAGAAAGCAGTAGCAATTAAACTGACACGATCATAATGCTAAGCTAACGGATGGGTCATGTCCATCACATCATTCTCCTAATGATGTGATCCCATTCATCAAATGACAACTGAAAGTGCGTTATGTCGACTAGAGGGGGGGTGAATAGGCGATTTTTATGAATTCTTCACTGAGGAATTTGCTGGTGAGGAAATACCTTAGCGAAGAACTATTAGCAGCAGAATAAGTACTCAGAAGTAAGCATAACAGAATACACGCATGGTCATCATGATGAAATGAAGACAAGCACAGAGTACAGAAAGCGTAATCACAGGATAACACAAGATGAAGACAAACAGACTGAAGAAATTGAACTGAGGAAATTGAGAAAGTCTTCAGTCAAAGTCTTCAAACACAGATATGAACAAACACTCAATACAGTAATGAGGAAATGAAAGGGTTGAGGAAATAGAACCAGTTATGTTGGTGAAGACAATGATTTGGTAGACCAGTTCCAACTGCTGTCTCAGTTGTACGTCTGGTTGGAGCGGCTGAGTATTTAAACTCGATGACACGCAGTCCCGGACACCCACTCACTGAGCACGCAGCTCAGGACACCCAGTCCTCACCGTATTCTCCTTGAACTAAGGTCACGCAGACCTCGTCCAATCACTCGTGGTAAGTCTTCAGGCGACTTCCAAACCTTCACAGGCTTGGTCACTCGGCGATCCACAATTCCTCTTGGATGCTCTAGACCTTGACGCCTAACCGTCTGGAAGAAGCACAGTCTTCAAAGGTAACAAGCGTCGGATCCACGCAGGATCAATTTCTTCAGTGATGCTCAATCACTTTGGGTTTGTAGGGGTTTGGTTTTGGGGTTTTTCCTCACTCGATAATTTTCGCTCAAAGTCCTCGGAGGATGGGTTGCTCTCAAATGACAAGTGTCAAGTTCTCTTGGAGCAACCAACCAGCTAGTGGTCAAAGGGGGCGGCTATTTATAGCCTAGGGAGCAGCCCGACATGATAAGACATAAATGCCCCTCAATGATATGACTGTTAGATGGATAAGATATTTTGGGACAGCTGGCGCGTAGCACAGTAACGGTCGGAAATTTGACTCTCAAATTCCTCAGGGCTATCATGTTCCTCACTGTGTAGGTAATTCGCACTGACGAATTCCTAACTCCTTAGTCAGAACAAATTCATCAGCGACCAGAAGAACTTCATCTCTGTCATTGAAGAAAAGTGACTGAACTGTATGAGATTTCCAAAGGCTTCACTCGAAGGGATTGGTAGGTGTAGGATTTTGAGTTGAGCATCACATGGAAATTTTTCCTTAGTATTTCCTCGACCCCCTTTAACAGTACGGTGTTTCCTATGACTCAAGAAAGAGAAAATGAAACTAGAAAACAAAAGTCTTCATGCTTCATGTTCCACAAATGAATACCAAGTCTTCAAGGTCACACCAATTTCTTCACTTTCAAAGTCTTCAGAAAGTCTTCAGAATATCAAAGTCTTCAGTTAAAGAACTTCATTTTTAGGGGTCGACTTTCTCTGTAAATATCAAACTCCTCATAGACTTATAGACCTGTGTACACTCACAAACGCATTAGTCCCTTAACCTATAAGTCTTCAATACACCAAAATCACTAAGGGGCACTAGATGCACTTACAATCTCCCCCTTTTTGGTGATTGATGACAACATAGGTTAAGTTTTCAACGGGGATAAACATATGAAGTGTATACACTGATATTGAGGAATTTGATTACAAGATATAGTAGAACTCCCCCTGAAGATATGCATAGTGAGGAATTTGCTTTTGAGGCAATGCACATTTGAAGAGTTGAATCATGGAGATCTCCCCCTATATCTTGTAATTCATACACGCATTTGATATATAATATGAATAATTTGAAATGCATGATGAAATATGGTGCCTGATGAGATTCAGCATGCGTGCAAAGTCATTAACGAGGAATAAGCATGCAGAGCATAATGCAACAAAAGTATCAGCGCACCATCGGGTTTAAGATTACAACTCGATCCAAATAAAAGTTTCAGAAGAACGAGAGTTGTAACTTAAAAAAATGCCCTTAATATAGACCCGCTTGAAGACTAACTCAGATTTCTCCCCCTTTGTCATCAAATGACCAAAAGGATTGAAACTGAGGACTAACGCCCCTGAAGAATTTCAAGTCGATGGAGGAGCGCCAGCGTTGTCGGGGTTGTTTGTTGTAGCAGGGCCTGCCGCAGTGTCGTCCAAATCTTCAAACTCATCAGTGTCACGCAATGAAGAATAAGAGCTGGCCACCAAGGAAGGAACTTTGACCTTCTTGAATTTCTTCGGTGGAGGTGCAGACCAGTCAAATTCTTCCTTGAGACCCATATTCTTTAGATCTGCAGTGCTGTAGACATGAGAGAGAACAGCCCAGGTACGGTTGAAGGTTTCATGGAGGTAGTATTGGTTTTCTTCACTGCATTGTGTGTTGAGGTCATGTTGTGAAGAATTGAACCAAACTGACGCTTGACCCATTTATGATTGCGATCAACCTTCTGATGAAGACTGAGGAGTAACTCACGATCAGTCATCACCCTGGGTGCTGTGGCTTGAGGATTTTGCTTTGCTGAGGTATTTGCGGCAGAGTCATGTGTGGCAGAATCGTCATTGATAGAGTAAGATGTAGCCTTGCGTAATTGACCATCCAAAGGACGAATGCCTTCATCGATCACAGCAGCGGACTTGCCTTTATCATCAGCTGATGAAACGGTCCGTTTGAGGACTTCAATGGGAGGCAAGTAGCTACCCTGGTTTAGAGTGTCAGCTTTGTAATTCAGTGAAGATCTTGCCCTGATGAATCTCATAATCCAAGGAGCATAGGGCTTCAGCTCGAATGGTGACATAGCAATATTGGCCAAAGTCCTCATGAAGAAATCATGGAAGTTTATGGGAACGCCATGAATGATGTTGAAAAGCATATTCTTCATGATGCCAATGACTTCTTCATCATTTGAGTCGTGGCCTTTGATGGGACTCATTGTCTTCGTCAGAATTCGATAGACAGTCCGAGGCACATAGAGTAATTCCTTGACGAGGAATTTGGTTCGTGGGGCCTGCCTTGGCTTCAAAGGATTCATCAGCACTTGCATATAGTGATTTGAAAGTTCTGGTTCGTTGTAGATACAACGAGCATCATCAAGGGGAGGACTGAGTGGTAGGGCACGAAGCAATTTAGTTGCTGGTGCCTTGTAGTGAGTATTTTTAGACATCCAGTCTAATACCCATGAGTTCACGTCTTCAGCGTCTCCGGTGATGTGCAGAGTTGCGTAGAATTGAAGAATGAGTTCTTCATTCCAGTCACAGATATCAATGCAGAAATTCAGAAGTCTTGCGTCGTGAAGAACACTGAGGACTGGCTCAAAGCCGGGCAGAGACTCCATGTCCACATGAGGAATATGTGCATGATCGAAGACTTTGTCTTTGTTGAAGAGCACTGAGGAATAGAAATTAGCTTGGCTGGCAGTCTAGAAACGCCTCTTCCTTATGCGAGCAGAATCATATGGATTATAGTCAGTGAAGAATACGTGCTCGGCAAAGAAATCTTCAGCCTTGAACTTCTGTTTGCTTGAGAACGGATTCTTTTGCTTTGGCAGAGGGGTGTCAGTGAGTTGCATCACCACCTCAGGAATCGCGAGCTCAGGTTCTTCAGGCTGAGGAATTTCTTGTTCCTCAACAGGTGCAGTCTGAGGATCAGCAGCAGCAGGTTCATCAGCACTAGTGGCTGGAATTTCTTCATGCACACAGAGAGTGGGTTGAGTTTTTTCAGAGCCCATTTGAACTGTTGGTGCAGGGGACTGAGGAATCTATTGGAGTGGGGTGAAGAGAGGAGTATTGGGATGCTGACTTTCCCAAAAGTCATCATTCATCACAGGTGTGGTGCATCCTATATCCACATCTTCATCTTCAATTTCCTCAACACCAGCCTCGTCAGCTGTGAACTGAGGCATAGGTGAGGAAATGACTGGCGTTGAAGGGATTGCGTCCACTTCAATTTCTTCATCAATCTGCTCTGACGAAGTAGCAGAATGATGTTCTTCATCAGATCCGATGGGGATCTCATAGTCTTCTCCAAAAGGAACAATGTCCTTTGACGGCATGGAGGAAATCGGAACAACATCAATTGGATTTTCGAGTGAGCTGGTCATTGGCTTCATTTTCTTCGCAGCTGAAGAATTTGACACAGCTGATGCCTTCCTTTTCTTCAGTGCAGCTTGCTCTGCAGCCTTGGTCTTCTTCACATCAAATGCACATGGAAGAATTGGAGTTGGTGTAGGTGCAGATGGAGTTGAGGAATCTGGTTGATTTTCTTCAGGCGCAACTGATGCAGTTGCCCTGACTTCTTCAGTTTCTTCAGGCGCACCACTAGTGGATGCCCTGGCAATATCTTCAGCGGCTGGAATGGGATCATCAGCCCTGGAACTAGCATTTTCATCAGCAGCCTGAACTTCATCAGTGGTGCTGGCATGTTCTTCAGTCGGCTGAGCTGAGACTTCAGCCTGAGGAATTTCATGTTGCGTTGGGGCTGCAACATTGGTGAATTTCTTCGTCAGGTTGACGAATCTGACCTTGGCCCCTTGCCAATCAGCATAATAAGCATCAAAGTTTTTGCTGAGGTCTTGAATCTCAGTCTGGACCTTGAGAAGTTCCTCAGGTGTCATTTTGACAATGTTTTTCTTCAGGAACTTCTCCTTTCTGTATTAAGCTTTCTTGATCTCTCTTGCCTTTTCAAACTTCCATTTCTCTTCAGTGATGAAATGGGTCAACATATGACTTTGTCCAGGGGTCAGATGAAAATCAGGCATAGGGGTGTTAGGATCCTTGTGCCAGAGATCAATATAATCGAGGATTTTCCTCGGATCCAACAGCAGTGGCACAGATGTGCCTTTGGCTCTAGCGGCCTTCACCTGTCTGTCTCTGATGATTTCTGCGAGTTCATCATCAGAAGCTTCATCATCAGATGGCACATGGAATGCGACCTGTTTCTTCTTTGGACTTGGCCGAGGACCTCGTCCGGCTGTGGCCTTAGTCTTCAGCAGAGTCGGGCCAGATGAAGACTTTGGTGCAGCCGAGGAACTTTCTGAAACACCAGAGGCAATCGAGAAACCAGCAGTCCTTTGACATGTAGTCAGATGCACAGGAGCTGAGGACTTTGTCGGAACTGCTGAGGACTTTGTCGGAACTGCTGAGGACTTGGGAGGAGCAGGAGCAGTGTGAGGAATTTTCCGTGAGGGCACAGCTGAGGAACTTGGCCGTGAGGGCGCTGTTGGTGAAGCACTTGGCTTACGAGCAGGTTTCTTTACTGCCTCCTTGGCTTGTCTCGCCAATTTGGCTTGGCGCTTAGCCCATTCTTCAGGAAAGTCCTCACCACGTTTGATGCTTGTGGGATGAGCTACTTGGCCAGGTGCCAATGGAGCTCTTGGGCATGGAGGATTGAGGGCGAATTTCTTCATGTACTTTGGAGTCACATATCTGTATTCCCTCCATTCCCTTGCCCATCTCCGTTCAATCTTCTGAATGCGCACCTTGCGCTGATTTTTGTTTTCTTTGCCATATTTTGCTTCATCAGGTGTGAAATAGTCAGCATAAATTTCTTCAGGGATTTCAAACGCAGTCATAACCTCAGGTTTCTTTCCTCCTTTCTGCGGCTTCTTACCGTCTGCCATATTCTTCAGTTGAGGAATTTGAACAAATGAGTTCTCTGAAGAAGTATGCAGTTTTTCTTCGAGGAACGCTGCAAATGAGTTAAGTTGATGAGAACCTAGTGATTCAGCAGCAGACATGAGTACCTGTGAAGAGAGTACAGGTGCGAGGAATTTGGAGAGGTCATATGCGTTCTGAGAAGTTTTTTTTTGAAAAGAACAAGTTTTGAGGAATTTGACCAGATGTGCCTTGAAGAATTTCACTAAGCGATCTTTGTCTTAGGTTCCAGAGTTGTATAGATCGCGGATCCACACAATTGAGGAATCTTAAGGAAAATCATTGCTTAGAGAAACGAATCAAGAGCATAGTTTGTTTGAGGTGTTCATATGTGAAGATTTGAAGAATAAACACCTTTGAAGATTTTCAGGAAAGCTTGAGAGTCAAAGCGAGTAATAAAAATAGCTTTTAATTACCCGAAATGAAGAACACGACGAACTGAGAAGAATGGATGAGAAGTTCGTCAGGTTAGATCTTCCTTGCCCTAACTCGGCGGAGGAAGACAGCTACGGCGGCGGCGAAGTGAAGATTTCCGCGGTCGGCGTGAGTACGACGGCGACGAGGTCGAGGCAGCGAAGCTCTTCCTCACCAGCGACGATGGAGTAGCGGTGGCGCTAGGGTTTGAGGAGCTCGAGCGGGAGAGAGATGGTCGAGTGGAGTAAATGAAGTGAGGAAGGGGAGAGGGGTATTTATAGACACGATGAAAAACTGTTCGCCCGAAGATTTGGGACGAACGTGCCCCTGCCCTTTCTCCTTCACGCGACATGTGTCACCCACGTACTGTGTAGTGAGATCGTGTATGATCGTGGGTGAATAGAATAATGCATCGTGGGATGCGGAACACTTTGTGCGGCAAAACCAAAAATTTGGATAAGATTTGTTTTAAAGTTTTGTTCGCAATTTCTTCAGCTGACCAGGACACAGTGAAGATTTTGAACGAGTTTCAAATAGAACGCACATGAAGAATTTGTGAATAGATTGGGTTGAGTTTAGCATAGAGGGGGAAGGGTCCGATCACATTCACTTAGCAGAAAAATCAACTTGAAGAAATAACTATAAGTGAATGCTGTTGAGGACATAAACTCATATATATATATATATATATATATATATATATATATATATATATATATATATATATATATATATATATATATATATATATAGCCAATGAAGAAAAACGAAGGAACCAGTGAAGATTTTGAAAAGTTGAAGAATTGAAAAACTGAAGAATTTCAAAACTGAGGAAAAACTCAAATTGAAGATTTTCAACTTTTTGTGGTGGCGTGACCCACCATATAAGAATGATGATTTCAGACACCGCGTACAATTGTCGTAGGGTTCTGAGAATCAAATCCTTCATTATTTTCTTCACACTTAGAGTGTTATTCTTCATTGATTGAAGAAAAATGTTTCTTCATGTGTTGCACATCTAAGTCATCAATTTTGCATAAGTGTTAGGACGTGTGTCCTTTTTAAAGAACATTCGAAGATTATAAGATATTTAGCTCACACCGCAACTTGCTAAATCTCTTCTCATCCAAGGGCTTAGTGAAGATATCAGCTAGCTGTTCTTCAGTCTTCACGTGCTCGATAGAGATGTCGCCCTTCAACACATGATCACGAAGAAAATGATGACGAATCTGAATGTGCTTTGTCTTCGAGTGCTGAACTGGGTTGTGAGCAATCTTGATGGCACTCTCATTGTCGCAGAGGAGAGGCACATTCTTCACGTTGACTCCATAGTCCTTGAGTGTTTGCTTCATCTAAAGCAGTTGAGCACAGCAAGAGCCAGCAACAATGTATTCAGCTTCCGCAGTAGATAGTGATACGCAGTTCTGTTTCTTCGATGACCAACAGACCAAAGATCGTCTGAGGAAATGACAAGTGCCAAAAGTTTACTTGCGGTCCACACGATCACCAGCATAGTCAGAGTCAGAATATCCAATGAGATCAAAAGCAGAGCCCTTGGGATACCATAATCCTAGTGTTGGTGTGTGAGCTAGATATCGAAGAATATGCTTCACAGCCTTATGGTGTGATTCCTTCGGTGCAGCTTGAAATCGGGCACACATGCAAACACTAAGCATTATATCTGGCCTAGATGCACATAAGTACAATAAAGAACCAATCATGGAGCGGTATACCTTGTGATCGGAGTCAATGCCATTTTCATCACTGCATAGATGACCTTTTGTGGGTATAGGAATTTTGACGCCTTTGCAATCTTGCATGCCGAATTTCCTCAGTACATCTTTGAGGTATTTCTCCTAAGATATGAATATGCCATTGCGCTGTTGACGAATTTGAAGACCTAAGAAGAATTTCAACTCTCCCATCATAGACATCTGATATTCTTCACTCATCATATAGGCAAATTCATCACTATAACGTTGGTCAGTACAGCCAAAGATAATATCATCAACATATATTTGGCACACAAATAGTTCACCATCATAAGATTTAGTAAAGAGAGTAGGGTCGAGTGAACCGGGTGTGAAGCCATTCTTCACGAAGAATTCCTTCAATGTATCATACCACGCCTGAGGGGCTTGCTTGAGGCCATAGAGGGCCTTATTAAGTCTGAAGACTTTGTCAGGATTCTTTGGATCTTCAAAACCTGGGGGTTGAGCAACATATACTTCTTCCTCAAGCTTACCATTGAGGAATGCACTTTTCACATCCATTTGATATAAGATGATATCATGATGATTAGCATAAGCAAGTAATATGCGAATAGCCTCAAGTCTAGCAACAGGTGCAAAAGTTTCATCGAAATCAATTCCTTCAACCTGTGTGTAGCCTTGAGCTACCAGTCGTGCCTTATTCCTTACCACAAGGCCATTTTCATCTTGCTTGTTGCGGTAGATCCACTTTGTGCCAATGATATTATGCTTGCGAGGATCTGGACGTTTGACCAGTTCCCAGACATTGTTGAGCTTGAACTGATGTAATTCTTCTTGCATAGCCTGAATCCACTCTGGCTCCAAAAATGCTTCATCTACCTTAGTGGGCTCTGTGATAGAGACAAAAGCATAGTGCCCACAAACGTTAGATAAATGTGAGGCTTTTGAGCGTGTGAGAGGACCTGGCGCTTCAATGTCATCGATGATCTTGTCAACTTGTACTTCTTTTGCAACGCGAGGATGAGCTGGTTGTCGTCGAGGTATTTGATCATTTTCCTCAGCACCATTGTCTTCATCATTATCTTCAGGTGCATCAGCTTGACGTTCTTCGCGTACTGGAATGAATTCTTCAGCAAGTTCTTCAGTAGGAATGACATCCTCAGTTGCCTTGAACTTGATAGAATCCTCAGGTGCTGATTCATCTAACACAGAAGGTAGGTGCTCTCTTTGCGAGCCATTAGTTTCATCGAACCGCACATCTACAGTTTCAACAATCTTGTGAAGAGCGATGTTGAAGACTCTGTAGGTGTGCGAGTCCTTTCCGTAACCAAGCATAAAACCTTCATGTGCTTTCGGTGCAAATTTAGAATTGTGGTGAGGATCTCTAATCCAACATTTAGCACCGAAGACTTTGAAATAACTCACATTGGGTTTCTTGTCAGTGAGGAGTTCATAGGCCGTCTTCTTGAAGAATTTGTGAAGATATACTCTGTTGATGATGTGGCACGCAGTATCAATTGCATCAATCCAAAAACGATGAGGCGTTTTGTATTCATCAAGCATAGTGCGAGCCATCTCAACAAGAGTTCTGTTCTTGCGCTCCACGACGCCATTTTGCTGAGGAGTATAAGGAGCAGATAACTCATGAGTAATACCAAGTTCATCAAGATAGTCATCCAGACCAGAATTCTTGAACTCAGTTCCATTGTCACTTCTGATGTGCTTGATCTTCACACCAAAGTTGGTTGAAGCCCTCGAGGAAAATCGTTTGAAGACTTCCTGCACTTCATGTTTGTAAGTAACAATGTGTACCCATGTATATCGAGAGTAATCATCAACAATGACAAAACCATATAGAGATGCAGCATTAGAGAATGCTGAGTAATGATTTGGTCCGAAGAGGTCCATGTGAAGCAATTCGAATGGACGAGTAGTGGTCATGATAGTCTTCGCTGGATGCTTGGCCTTGGTCATTTTTCCAGCTTCACAGGCTCCGCATAAGTGATCCTTGAGGAATTTGACATTCTCAATGCCAATGGCATGCTTCTTCTTCGCAAGCGTGTGCAAATTCCTCATGCCTGCGTGACCAAGTTGTCGATGCCATAGCCAACCTTCTGAAGCTTTTGCAAGTAGACACACGGCTGGTTGTGGTCCTGTAGAGAAATCAACAATATACAAATCTCCTCTCCTAAAGCCTTCGAAGACTTTGGAATTGTCAGCTTCCATAATCACAACACAACGATACTTGCCAAAGACAACAACCATATCAAGATCACAAAACATTGAGACTGACATGAGGTTGTAACCTAAGGACTCAACAAGCATGACTTTGTCCATGTGTTTATCCTTAGAGATCGCAACCTTACCAAGACCCAATACCTGACTTTTGCCTTTGTCAGCAAAGATGATATGCTTCAAATGTGACGGTGATAAGGGAGCATCCATCAAAAGATTCTTGTCACCAGTCATGTGATTTGTACATCCACTATCGAGGACCCATTCAGTGGTTTTGGGTTGATCATCCTGCAGATGAATTAGTGTAACTTACAATCTCATATGCTTCATCAGTGAAGAATATGGTATCAAGTTCATCAGATGAATTTCATCAAGTGGTAAACAGATATAGCAGTATGAGGATGTGTGAAATGAAAGTTCATTTCATCATGGTTAGCCTGCGTCCTTTCAGGCAATTTTGTCAGGTCCCCAGCAAATTCTTCAGACGTTAAGGCACGTCTGGAGACCTGACCCTGCAGAAGAGATTAGTTCTTTTTCTTCACCACCCACATCTGAAGGGGTGGCAAAGAGTTCATCACTCTGCGAGCACCATACGAGAATGGTGGCATAGACGCCAAACCATTTTGTTTCACATAAGAGGGGTTAGGGTAAGCATATGAATAAGCAGAGAAATTCTTCGAGGACTTATGAACATAATGATTTGAAGAATAATGTGCATATTCATAGCCCTTAGCTCTACCCTGCGAAACAGAGTTGTTAGCACGATGATGATCATATGAGGACTTTGATCCAGTTGAGGAATTTGATCCGTATGAGGATTTGGATCCATATGAAGAATTTGGTCCATATGAAGAGTTTGATCTGGGGTTCCTATTCTTCACAGGTGGTGTCATGAGGACATTCACCTGAAGACTTTCAACATAACTTTTGGGAACCCAGATTTTCTTCATAGGGAAACCATTCCTGCAGTTAGTCCCAACATATCTAGCAAATACTTCACCATTCTGATTTTTGAATAGTTTATAGTTGGAGTCAAATGACTCATCAGAAGAATGAGGAGATTCACATGTAAAGCCAGATAAGTTGGATGGATCAACTGGAGGTCCCTTTGCAGCAACCCATGAGGTTTTGGGGTACGGCTCAGGTTTCCAATATGTTCCATCAGCATTAAGTTTCCTCTCAAAGGCAATACCCTCTTTCCTAGGGTTTCTGTTGAGGATCTGCTTTTTGAGCACATCACAAAGAATCTGATGCCCTTTGAGGCTTTTGTACATGCCTGTCGTGTACAGTTCCTTCAGCCCTGCATCGTCAGTGATACTAGCAATGTCCTCAGATGAGGAATTAGTGATAGCAGAGGCAGGTGAAGAATTTGTAACAGTTGAAGCATTTGAACATTCAGGTGAAGAATTAGCAGATTCACGTTCAATGCACTTTAAGCATGGAGGAACAAATTCTTCCTGAGAAGTGCTGATTTGTTGAGCAAGTAATGAATCGCGCTCCTTCTGAAGATCTTCATAACTCACTCTTAGCTTCTCAAGATCTTGCTTTCTTTGAAGAAATTCATAAGAAAGTTTCTCATGATCAGATAAGAGAGTGTTATGATGACTTTGAAGGTTATCAAACCTAGACTGAAGTCTCTGAAGATTTTCAGTCAGGGCTTTAGTGCGATCCATTTCTTCACCCAACATATCATCACTTTTGTCTAGCATGTTTTGAACCTTTTCAAAAGCCCGTTGTTGTTTTACAGCAATCTTTGCAAGTTTAGAGTAGCTGGGCTTGAGATTCTCATCAGATTCATTTTCACTAGATTCAGAGGAGGTGTATTTGAGTACCTTTGCACCTTTTGCCATGAAGCAATAGGTGGGAGTGTAGTCATCATTATCTTCATCAGGCTTGTCGGTGGGGTCAGTTTCTTCAGTGTTGAAGATGGACTTGCTAACGAAAGCAGTAGCGAAGGCCAGACTCGCCACGCCAGATTCGGATTCTTCAGACGCCTCCTCTTCCTCATTTTCCTCAGATTCAGCTTTAGAGTCCATTTCCTGGCCAATGAATGCCCGAGCCTTCTTGGAGCTGCTCTTCTTGTGAGATGAAGACTTCGAGGATTTTGATGACGAAGATTTTGACGATTTCTTCTTCTTCTTCGCATCATCAGAACTATAATCCTTGTATTTCTTCTTCTTCAATTCCTTTTCCCACTGAGGACAATCTTGAATATAATGACCAGGTTTCTTGCATTTGTGACACAGCCTTCTCTTATAGTCACTTGATGAGGAATCACTGCTTCTTGAGGATTTTCCAAAGCGACCACGTCTTGAGAACTTCTGGAATTTCTTCACGAGCAATGCTAGCTCCTGGCTCAATTCTTCAGGATCACCAAGGCTACTACCAGAGTCCTCACATTCAGACTCAGACACAACCTTGGCCTTCAGGGCACGTGGTTTGCCATAGCTCGAACCATAGAGATCTCTCTTTTCAGCAAGCTGGAACTCGTGAGTATTTAGCCTTTCGAGGATATCGGCAGGATCAAGAGACTTGTAGTCAGCCCGTTCTTGTATCATTAGACCCAGAGTATCAAATGAGGAATCAAGCGATCTCAACAGTTTCTTCACCACCTCATGGTCAGTGATGTCAGTGGCATCGAGGGCTTGAAGCTCATTTGAGATGTTAGTGAGGCGATCAAAGGTTTGTTGGACATTTTCATTGTCGAGCCTTTTGAAACGGTTGAAGAGATTCCGAAGAACATCAACTCGAGAGTCACGCTGAGTTGAGACTCCTTCATTCACTTTGGACAGCCTATCCCAGATAAGCTTAGCAGTTTCCAAAGCACTCACTCTTCCATACTGTCCTTTACTCAGATGGCCACATATGATATTCTTCACTTGAGAATCGAGTTGCTTGAATCTCTTCACATCGGTAGCGTTCAGTGAGGGTGAGACAGAGGGAACACCATTTTCCACAACATACCAGAGATCATTGTCAATTGCCTCGAGATGCATTCGCATCTTGTTTTTCCAGTAGGGGTAGTCCGTCCCATCAAAGGTAGGACACCCAGCCGAGACCTTGATCATACCTGCGGTCGACATAACTAAAACTCCAGGCGATTAAACCAAAATCACACAGAACAAGGGAGTACCTTGCTCTGATACCAATTGAAAGTGCGTTATGTCGACTAGTGGGGGGGGGTGAATAGGCGATTTTTATGAATTCTTCACTGAGGAATTTGCCGGTGAGGAAATTCCTTAGCGAAGAACTATTAGCAGCGGAATAAGTACTCAGAAGTAAGCATAACAGAATACACGCATGGTCATCATGATGAAATGAAGACAAGCACAAAGTACAGAAAGCGTAATCACAGGATAACACAAGATGAAGACAAATAGACTGAAGAAATTGAACTGAGGAAATTGAGAAAGTCTTCAGTCAAAGTCTTCAAACACAGATATGAACAAACACTCAACACAATAATGAGGAAATGAAAGGGTTGAGGAAATAGAACCAGTTATGTTGGTGAAGACAATGATTTGGTAGACCAGTTCCAACTGCTGTCTCAGTTGTACGTCTGGTTGGAGCGGCTGAGTATTTAAACTCGAGGACACGCAGTCCCGGACACCCACTCACTGAGCACGCAGCTCAGGACACCCAGTCCTCACCGTATTCTCCTTGAACTAAGGTCACACAGACCTCGTCCAATCACTCGTGGTAAGTCTTCAGGCGACTTCCAAACCTTCACAGGCTTGGTCACTCGGCGATCCACAATTCCTCTTGGATGCTCTAGACCTTGACGCCTAACCGTCTGGAAGAAGCACAGTCTTCAAAGGTAACAAGCGTTGGATCCACGCAGGATCAATTTCTTCAGTGATGCTCAATCACTTTGGGTTTGTAGGGGTTTGGTTTTGGGGTTTTTCCTCACTCGATAATTTTCGCTCAAAGTCCTCGGAGGATGGGTTGCTCTCAAATGACAAGTGTCAAGTTCTCTCGGAGCAGCCAACCAGCTAGTGGTCAAAGGGGGCGGCTATTTATAGCCTAGGGAGCAGCCCGACATGATAAGACATAAATGCCCCTCAATGATATGACCGTTAGATGGATAAGATATTTTGGGACAGCTGGCGCGCAGCACAGTAACGGTCGGAAATTTGACTCTCAAATTCCTCAGGGCTATCATGTTCCTCACTGTGTAGGTAATTCGCACTGACGAATTCCTAACTCCTCAGTCAGAACAAATTCATCAGCGACCAGAAGAACTTCGTCTCTGTCATTGAAGAAAAGTGATTGAACTGTATGAGATTTCCAAAGGCTTCACTCGAAGGGATTGGTAGGTGTAGGATTTTGAGTTGAGCATCACATGGAAATTTTTCCTTAGTATTTCCTCGACCCCCTTTAACAGTACGGTGTTTCCTATGACTCAAGAAAGAGAAAATGAAACTACGAAAACAAAAGTCTTCACGCTTCATGTTCCACAAATGAATACCAAGTCTTCAAGGTCACACCAATTTCTTCACTTTCAAAGTCTTCAGAAAGTCTTCAGAATATCAAAGTCTTCAGTTGAAGAACTTCATTTTTAGGGGTCGACTTTCTCTGTAAATATCAAACTCCTCATAGACTTATAGACCTGTGTACACTCACAAACGCATTAGTCCCTTAACCTATAAGTCTTCAATACACCAAAATCACTAAGGGGCACTAGATGCACTTACAACAACACATGTCTATGGTTAGGAAACATAACCATCTTTGATTAACGAGCTAGTCAAGTAGAGGCATAATAGGGACTATATGTTTTGTCTATGTATTCACACATGTACTAAGTTTCCGGTTAATACAATTCTAGCATGAATAATAAACATTTATTATGAATTAAGGAAATAAATAGTAACTTTATTATTGCCTCTAGGGCATATTTCCTTCAGTCTCCCACTTGCACTTGAGTCAATAATCTAGATTACATAGTAATGATTCTAACACCCATGGAGCTTTGGTGCTGATCATGTTTTGCTCGTGGAAGAGGCTTATTCAACGGGTCTGCAACATTCAGATCCATGTGTATCTTGCAGATCTCTATGTCCCCCTCCGACACTTGATGACAGATGGAATTGAAGTGTCTCTTGATGTGCTTGGTTCTCTTGTGAAATATGGATTCCTTTGCCAAGGCAATTGCACCAGTATTGTCACAATAGATTTTCATTGGACCCGATGCACTAGGTATGACACCTAGATCGGATATGAACTCCTTCATTCGCTACTTCCGATGCAGCAATGTACTCCACTTCACACGTAGATGCCGCCACGAGGCTTTGCTTGGAACTGCACCAACTGATAGCTCCTCCATTCAATAAAAATACGTATCTGGTTTGCAACTTGGAGTCATCCGGATTAGTGTCAAAGCTTGCATCTACGTAACCATTTACGACGAGCTCTTTTTCACCTCCTGTCGGTGTACCAGAGTAGGGGTACCCTAGTATCCCGAACTTGTGCACGGGCAGTTGCAGCACCCCGCGGCAAGGCTTGCCGGGTGACCGCCAAGGTCCTTCGTGGTTCCTTTGGAGCCATTCAAGAACAAAGTATTCAAGCCAAGGAGACAAGGCCCTGGAAAGAGGAGCTTGCCGGGAAGGCCAACCAAGGCATCTCAAGGAACTTGCCGCGACGCGCCACGCGTCCCGGCGAGGCCCGGTGAGCGACAAGCTTCCGGACGCGACAAGACAACGACCGCGGCAAGGCGCTTGCCGCGGCAAGCTACCACTCTGTACCCGTGCTCCAGCACATCCACCAACGTGTCGCCCTGGGGCCTTTCCAGGCGCGCATGGCAAGAGGCTGTGCAGCCAGCGGTGCGCGGTGGCAAGCGATGCTGACAAGATTGCCATCGTGGTGAGTGGTGGCGTCCCTGACGGTCCCTTTTTGCACTATTTGGGCGACGTAGACAGGCATTTAATGCCTTTGTCCCCTGCCGTCAGGGTTAGGTATGATACACTGTACAGGTAGTTGTACCAACCGCAATTCCTTTTCCATTTTTACCCTTATCTACGTTGCCACCTGTCGGTGACCCCTTGAGCATATAAAAGGAGGCCCATGCGCAACATAGAGGGGGGTTCGAAGGCAGAAAAACACTCACGCTCGATCTTGTTAGCAGCTAGGGTGTACTGTAGCACTCAGCGCTCTCGAGCAAGAACTCAATACACTCAGACATGCAGTAGTAGGAGTGTTATCTCTCCGGAGAGCTCCGAAGCTGGGTAAACTGCTCGTGTGCTTCGCCTCGATCCGCTCTTCGTGCGATCTCCGCTCCCCGCCGAACCGAAAGGGGCTCGGTCCGCCGGTCCCATAGGTGTTCGTGGATCAGTTTCCCCGACATCTTTGGCGCGCCAGGTAGGGGGCGTCGAGGTTGTGTGAACCTGAGCCGGCGTTCACACGAGCTAGATCTTCATTTTCTTCATCGACATGCCACCGAAGAAGAAGGCTTCGGCGGCAGCTGTTCCGTCCACGTCGATCCCACCACCACCGGAGCAAACAAGTGGTGGGGTAGACGCCGGCGGAAGAACAGACATCGACGAGGGAGCTCATGGTGCTGCCAGGTCCAAGGACAAGGCTGCGCAGACATCGGCGTCCGTACATGCACCGCGCCCATCTCAGGAGGCGCAGGACCGACAGCGTCATGGTATTCGCAGTGCCATACGTTTGTTGGACCAAGATCGAGCTGGTGGATCTCGGGGTGCTCAAGACCAGCATGCACGCCAACATGCTGGCACGAGCGAGACATGGTCGCCTGGGCGGGATACTGCTCCTTCTAACATAGTTAGAAGTCCGAGCATATCCCGCTCCTCGCACCGTTCGCCACTGCCGCCCACCACTCCAGCAGAAGCTTTGGCGCGAGCTCAACTGCTCCTGGATTACCCTCCAACGGCAGACAAGATCGATCAATGGAGGGCCACCATTCAGAGTCTCATCGGCTTCGCCAACGGTGACACTCCATGGCAGCCGAGTACATCGCTGCCACGGCAGGACTGCCAGGCACGAGCCGATGGCGACGAAACCGGTGGGGGTGCAACCACCATGCACTCTCCACCCCAAAGGCCAAGATCGCTGACTCGCCGGATCCACCTCGACGGCGACTCCACCGCATCATCGGATCCACGAGCTCGTTGCGATCAGCGCCAAGTTCTTCATGAACGACAACAAGAAGACGCTCGTACTCGCATCGAGCGCCGAAGAGAAGCGCGGCGTCAATCGGACCAGCGCGCTGGGCCCTCTGTCGACATGCATGCACCAGGGGAACCAGGCGACTTGCCGTAGCAGTAGGTTGCCCTGCATTCACTCGTGAGCTGCGGCAAGTCCAGTGGCCCAGCACGAAGAATTTCAAGCCAGACGTACCAGAGAAGTACGACGGCAAGTCGCATCCGTCGGAGTTCCTCAGCATCTACACCATCGCGGTGCAAGCTGCCGGGGGGCGGGACGACAAGATCCTGGCCAACTACTTCCTACTGGTGCTCAAGCCCAATGTCAGATCCTGGCTCATGCACTTGCCAGACAACTCCATATCCTCCTGGGCAGACCTATGCCATCAGTTTGTCGGCGCCTTTACAGGCGGCCACAAGCCTCATGGCCAAGAGAGTGATCTTCATCTGCTCGCCCAGAAGGAAGGAGAGCCCCTGCGCAAGTACATTCAGAGATTCAGCCGCGTACAGCACAACATCCCAGATGTCCACCCTGCCGCGGTAATCAGCGCGTTCCATCAGAACGTGCGAAACCGCAGGATGCGGGAGGAGATGGCGATGTGCAAGATCAGAGACGTCAGTGAGCTATATGCCTTGGCCGACAAGTGTGCACGTGCTGAGGAAGGGAGGAAACTCCCCGGAGAGAATATAGGAGCAGGAGGATCTGATAGTGAGGAGACTGCCCCGGCAAAAAGAAACCGGCGGCGGAACAACGGGAAAAAGAAAGGCAAAGATGTGCTAGTCGTTGAGCAGTCCGACAACGGAGGTGGCGCCAAGAAAGCCAAAGCTGGTAGCTCCGGCAAGGAGATTGCCGCAGGCACCAACTACCAGGCTGTGGCGGTCGCCAACAAGCAGGACGACACCAACAAGCAGTACTGCAAGATCCACCGCACCAAGGGCCATGACCTCCAGAGCTGCAAGAAGGTCGAGCAACAAAAGGCTGAATACGAGCGACGCGACAAGGAGAAGGCCCAGGAAGGTGCTGGAGGAGCCGGCAAGAAATGCCCCGGCCGAGGAGGACGCCGCGGCAAGGCCAAGCAGCGGCAAGGAGACAGACCTCCCCGCGGCCACGACAAGGATGAAGATGACGACGACGATGAAGATATGGATGATGACGAGACTGATGAGCAGGAGTTCCAGAAAGCCACAGAGGTCCTGTGCATTGACAGCGGTGCTTCTCTGCATACTTCACACCGCCAGCTCAAGCAGTGGGTGTGGGAAGTCAATGCGGCAGAACCACCCGTCGAGTCACGCAAGCCTCTGAAATGGTCTAGCACGCCTATCATCTTTGATATTGAGGATCATCCTGATCGCATAACTGCGGTCTGGTGCTTGCCGATGTTGGTTTCACCAACTATCCGCAACCTCAAGGTCACTAAGATGCTAGTTGACGGCGGGGCCGGCTTGAACCTGATCTCCTCCACGGTACTCCAGAAACTCCAGATCCCTGATGGCGAGCTCGAAGAGACCGGCACATTCCAAGGAATCAATCCGGGAAGGAGCAAGCCGAAGGGAAAGATCATGTTGCCGGTAACATTTGGCAGCGAGTTGAACTTCAGGACTGAGAGGGTCACTTTTGACGTTGCTGACTTTCCATTGCCTTACAATGGGATACTCGGCCGTCCAGCACTCGCCAAATTCATGGCAGCCTCTCACTATGCATACAACATGCTGAAGATGCCAGGCCCGATAAGTGTCATCTCTGTCCCTGGCGACAAGAAGGATGCTCTTATCTGCACCGACAATATCTACCAGGAAGCAGCAGCCGCAACAGATCACAAGTCACTTGCCGTTGAAGCTCCCGGGGCAAAGAAGAAGACCAAGTCCGGCAAGAGTTCTGATGCCCACTCCAGCAAGTGCACCTCTTCGGAGTGCTGCGCTACCGTCGAGGACGCACCATGGAGCTCCACCGACAAGTGTAAGAAGACAATGGCAGCTCCACCAGGGACCAAGAAGGTGTCCGCCAAGGAGGATGGCACTGGTGGTACCTTCACCATCAGTGCCACTCTCGACCCTAAATAGGAAAGCGCGCTCGTTGCTTTCCTGCGGGCGAATGTCGACGTATTTGCGTGGCAACTGACATCCCCGGTGTTCCCAGGAAAGTAATCGAGCACCATCTTGCCGTCTGTCCTCATGCGCGGCCCGTCAAGCAGAAAGTCAGGAAACAGGCAGTGGAGCGCCAAGAATTCATCGCAGAAGAAATCAAGAAATTGGAAGCAACAGGCCTTGTCAGAGGAGTGCTCCATCCTACATGGTTGGCCAACCCTGTAGTCGTGCGCAAGGCAAACGGGAAATGGGGGCTTTGTATCGACTTTACCGATGTCAATAAAGCTTGTCCCAAAGACCCATTTCCCTTGCCACGCATCGACCAGATTGTTGACTCCACGGCCGGATGTGACTTGCTTTCATTTCTTGATGCATACTCAGGATACCATCAGATCTTCATGGCAGAAGAGGATGAGGAGAAGACCGCATTCATCACCCCATGTGGCACATACTGTTTTGTACGGATGCCTTTCGGTTTAAAGAATGCTGGTTCAACATTTGCAAGGGTAGTCCATGACGCTTTTGAGCCGCAAATACACAGAAATGTGGAAGCCTACATGGATGACATAGTGGTCAAGAGCAAGGACAAGGCGACCCTGATTCAAGATTTAGACGAAACCTTTGCAAATCTGCGCAAGATCAACCTCAAGCTTAACCCCGAGAAGTGTGTGTTTGGAGTCCCCTCCGGCAAGCTTCTCGGGTTCTTCGTGTCTCAGCGGGGAATCAAAGCCAATCCCGACAAGATCAAGGCCATTGAGCAGATTGAAGCACCAAAGCGCGTCAAGGATGTACAAAGACTTGCCGGTTGCGTAGCTGCTCTCAGCAGGTTTATCTCTAGGTCTGCTGAGCGCGCCCTGCCATTTTTCAAAATATTGAAAAAGGCAGGACCAATGAAATGGACTCCGGAAGCGGAGGCTGCGCTGCAGGACTTAAAGAGATACCTGTCCTCCACTCCAACACTTGTCGCACCTAAGCCACAAGAGAAGTTGCTGCTATATATAGCGGCAACCAATCAAGTGGTTAGTGCTGCGTTAGTAGCGGAGAGGGAGGCGGATGATGAGCCAACAACCATGGCAGATGCATCCAGCGACAAGCAGGGGACTTCACCGACAAGCTCTGGTCCCGACAAAGATGGATCTGCGCATGCGCGTGAGAAGATGCAGAAAAGAATGGTGCAGCGCCCAGTTTACTTTGTCAGTTCCCTTCTGCAGGGGGCTAGGTCAAGGTACTCTGGTGTGCAGAAACTGCTTTTCGGCCTTCTCATGGCCTCGAGAAAGCTGCGCCATTACTTCCAAGCACATGAGATCACAGTCGTCACTCGTTTTCTGCTGAAGAGGATACTGCAAAATCCAGAAGCAACAGGCAGGATTGTCGAGTGGGCACTGGAACTGTCAAGCTTTGGCCTCAAGTTTGAGAGCACTTCAACTATCCAAAGCAGAGCATTGGCGGAGTTCATAGCAGAATGGACGCCAACGCAAGATGAAGAAATTCCAGAAACAAGCATCCCCGTCAAGGAAGCAAGCAAAGAGTGGCTGATGTACTTTGATGGTGCCTTCTCGCTGCAAGGCGCCGGTGCGGGCGTGCTACTTGTTGCACCCACCGGAGAGCACCTCAAGTACGTAGTCCAAATGCACTTCCCCAAGGAGCAAGCAACAAACAATACCGCAGAGTATGAAGGTTTGCTTGCCGGTCTCAGGATCGCAGCAGACCTTGGGATCAAGAAGCTCATTGTCAGGGGTGACTCACAACTTGTCATCCACCGAGTAAACAAGAATTATTAGAGTCCGTTGATGAAGTGAGAAAGCTAGAAGAGCACTTTGACGGCCTATGGATGGAACATGTTCCAAGAGCTTAGAACGACGTTGCCGATGGCCTATCGAAGTGCGCTGCACTTAAGTTACCTGTGGAACCAGGGATCTTTGTGCTCAAACTGACTCAACCGTCTGTAACGCCATCAACTGGACAGAGCAAGAAGAGGAAGTTGATTTCTGATGACTATTTTCCGGCAGAGCTCCCCGAAGCCGCCGCCAAGAAGGTCCTCAAGATCAACACCAAGGGTGCTGAGGAGCAGTCTGCTCCGGCTAGCCCTAGGGTTTGTTCCATTGAAGCAGACGCTCCCGACAAGTTTTGCTCCGGCAAGCTTGCCGGGGAACGTCAAGCTCCGGCTGAGCCGCAGGTTCTCGCCGTAGAAGCAGATGTTCCCGTAGCAGCAGATGTGCCTTTAGTCCTTGTTGTCGAGCTGCAAGCTCCAGCATGGGCACAACAGATTGTCCGTTTCCTTCAGACAGGAGAACTTCCCGAAGAGCAAGAAGAAGCGGAAAGAGTAGCCCGGCAGTCTAGTATGTACCAGTTTGTCGACAACACACTGTACAGAAGGAGACTCAATGGCGTGAAATTGAAGTGTATTCACCGGGAAGACGGACAAAAGCTGTTGGCAGAGATACATGGAGGCATATGTGGTCACCACATTAGCGCAAGAGCACTTGCCGGCAAAGCGTTCCGGCAAGGTTTCTTTTGGCCGACAGCCCTCCAGGATGCAACTGCACAAGTAACCAAGTGTGAAGCGTGCCAGTTCCATTCCAAGCAGATACACCAGCCAGCTCAAGCTCTCCAGACGATCCCTTTATCCTGGCCATTTTCGGTCTGGGGGCTCGACATCCTCGGCCCCTTTCCCCGAGCTGTCGGGGGCTTTGAGTACTTGTACGTTGCAATCGACAAGTTCACAAAGTGGCCGGAAGTGTAAACAGTGAGGAAGGTGACAGCACAGTCAGCAGTCAAGTTCTTCAGGTCGATTGTTTGCCGCTTCGGGATCCCTAACAGGATCATCACCGACAACGGCACGCAATTCATGAGCCGCACCTTCATGCAGTACGTCCAAGATCTTGGCGCCAAGGTCTGCTTCGCTTCTGTTGCTCATCCGAGAATAACGGTCAAGCGGAGAGGGCGAATGCTGAAGTGCTGTGCGGGCTCGAGACCAGGACTTTCGACAGGCTGCACAAGTGCGGAAAGAACTGGATTGAGGAGCTGCCGGTGGTTCTTTGGTCGATCAGAATGACGCCGAATCGAGCCACTGGCCAGACACCTTTCGCTCTAGTCTATGGAGCAGAGGCAGTTCTCCCCACGGAACTCGTATACGGGTCACCTCGAGTGCTCACTTATGATGAGCTTGAGCAAGAGTAGTTGCGACAAGATGACGCGCTGCTCCTTGAGGAGGACCGTCTTCAGGCCGCTGTACGAGCTGCTCGATACCAGCAAGCTTTGCGCCGCTACCATAGCCGCAAAGTTAATGCCAGAAGTCTCGAGGAAGGCGACCTTGTTCTTCGGCACGTTCAGTCTGCCAAAAATTCCAACAAGTTGACGCCAAAGTGGGAAGGCCCTTACCGGGTGAAACGAGTCACTAGGCCTGGCACTGTCCGCCTTGAGACCGAAGATGGCATTCCGGTGAGCAACTCCTGGAACATTGAGCATCTTCCTAAGTTTTACCGTAGGGCGGCAACCACCTTTTGTACAAGTCTTGCCGATGTTGCATGTAATCCTTTGTACGAAGCCGGGCGCAGACCCCGTGCATAAGTAAAGCTCATGTGCTCCGCACATCTTATCAATTTCATGCTTTCTACTTTCCTTTGCATGCATTATCTGACACTTTGTGCAGCGCCTACCCCCGGTAAGCAATAACGAGCCGTAAGGCTCCATATCTTTATTTTCTCTTCTTTCTCTTTCTCAAGGAAAGGAAGGTTCCCTCGCCCACAAGTTTGCCGGGGGGAAAGGAGAAGATAATGGTGTGGACCAAGCGTCGTTCGAGGAAGTTTCGCCTTACCGGGAAGCAAACGATAGAAAAGCTAAGTTGCTAAAGTTTGAGCAATCAGTTTTAAATTTTTTTAAGTTATCTTCCTCGAACGACTGTGCTTTGTATGGAAAACCTGTGCGTGGAGGAACCAACTTGTAGCTAGTTGCGCCCTTACTTTGTTTCGAGTCCGCTCAACAACTTAAGTGAGCTGCGACTAGTTGCGACAAGGTTTCTTGTCGGTAGCAGCACCGCCAGCAGGCTGTTGACGTCCCGCACTCAGCGCTCGCGGCTAAGGTGCCTGCGCCGACAAGTTCCCTAAAAGCGTAGGGCAAAAACATACAAAGGAAGGAATCAAGTAAAGGAAATAACATAGCAATCGCTACCCGAAATAGAGTCATATTACAAGATAGCTTGTCGCAGCTCTAACAGATTGTTTTCATAACATGACCAGCAGCGACAAGAAAAAGAGAAAACGGGCAGCCTAATCTACGCGATCGCCCTCAACCCTCTTGATCCCGCTCACCTTGTCCACAATGGGTGCGACAAGGGTCTTGAGCGCTTCCAGGTCAGCATCCGGCGGCAAGGTCCTGAGGATGTTGGTGAGGTTGAGGCCTGGGTTGCGGAAGGCCACCTTCACCAGCACCTTTTGAAGAGCTCCCGCGCAAATCTTGCGCGACTCGTCGGCCAGCTGCTTTGGGATCTTCTCCCGGAGTCGCTGGAGGGCCGTCGCCACGCCTTTGAAGAACAAGCTGAGCTTGGCGCTGGGTTGGAGGTGCTCGTCGGAGGAATACCCGAGATCCTCCATCCCCAGCTGCGCCAGCTCCCCGTCGATGGCTGCGGCAACATCCACGAGACCCTCGGTCCAGTGCTCCACATTCTCTCTAAAAGTGTTCTGGGCGGCAGCAGCATTCGCCAGCAGCGCCTCGTCAGCCTTGATCTTCTCCTTCAAGGCCACCTCCCGCTCCCTGGCGCCGTCCAGCGTCTTGGTCAAAGTAGCCAGCTTCAACTCAAGATTTGCGTTGGAATCCTTGGCGGCGCTAAGCTCTTTGCTCCTCTCAGCGAGACGACCCTGCAGCTCGCCATGAGCGGCGGCGTCCTTCTCGCGCTCACGCTTGAGTGCAGCAAGCTCCTCGCCGCTCACCTTGAGATCGGCCTCCAGCTGCGCCACCTTCATCTCCAGCTCCTTCTTGGCGGCCTCGGCAGCTGCGGCAGCATCCTCTGCTTCCTTGAGAGCCCCGCCGAATGTTTGCTCGTGCATGGCAAGCTCCTCCTCGTGGCTGTCAAGGTTGACCTTGCGCTGCGCCAACTCGCCTTCCTGCGCAGATAGCTTTTCAGCAACAAGCCGCTGCTGCTCTTCAACTTCAACCTTCTCGAGGAGGAAGGCTTTTCGCTCCTCGGCGACTTGCTCCCGCTCCTCTGCCAGGGACCGGAGAGCTTCCTTCCTGAGACCCCTGGAGCTCCTCCGCGCGCTTCTCGATGTCCACTCCCGCCTTCGCGACAAGCGCTTCTCGGGATACCAGCTTGGCCTGTCGGGTGCGGTAGAGCGACAACAGCTTCCGCAGCAGCTGCTCCTCCTCGGGCTCGCCACTGCTGCTGCTCGGCGCGTCGACCAGCGTCAGCCCAGCGGAGGAGAGCAACTCTTCATCAAAGATCTCTCCTTCGACCGGCGCCCTGGAGCTGGACGCCCAGGGGAGCTTGATGAAGATGCCGTCGCCGGCCTTCAAATAGGCACCAGGCTGGGGCTCTTCGGAGCCTGGCGCTGCAGTAGCGGCAAAGGGATCGGCGGTCGGCGTAGCGCCTGACGCTCCTGCGGCCTCGGGGCCATCAGTACGATCGCCAGATCCCTCGCCAGCTTCTGCGGCGGCAGCTTTGGCGGCCTCTTCGCCGGCGGGATCATCAGCGCTGGCTTCTCCTTTGGTGGCAGCGGTGTCGTCGGTATTACTGCGCGCGTTCTCCTCGCCGGCGATCTCGGTTTCCATCGGCTCCGTGGCAGATGGATCTGACAAACGGAAAAAGGAGAAAAGTCAAGCAAATATCCAAAAAGAAAATCAGAAGAAGAAGAATCCCAGGGAAGTTTTTCAAGCAAGAGGATTACCTATACTAGGATCTGCAGTCGTGGTCTCAACCACCGGAGGGTCGCTGGTGCTGTCCCTTGCCGGAGAACTGTCCCTTGCCAGAGAATTCTCCCTTGCCGGAGAACTGTCCCTTGCCGGAGAATTCTCCCTTGCCAGAGAATGCTCCCTTGCCGGGGAATCCTCCCTTGGCGGTGTAGTCGAAGCAGATGGCATTTCGGGAGCGGCTTCCGGGCACTCCTGGTGAGGCTGCTCTGCTCCTACACAAACCAACAGTCAGATATCAGCAAAGAAAGAGCACCCATGCGCGCCTGACAGCAAGAAGTAAACCATATACTTACGCTGGGGGCTGCGCTGGGGGCTGCTTTGGGGAATAGTTGCCGGGTCCGGCAAGGTGGTCTCGGACACAGTCCCTGTTGTCGCGGTGGGTTCGTCCTCGATGACAATCACCGGGACCTTGGCTCTCTTCGCCGCTCTCTGGGCCAGAGTCCTAAAAAGGAATGGGTTTGGAGTAAAGCAAGTCAGATACAAGACAAAACAACAAGAATTGAAGAACTACAAGTACAACAAAGAATCTTACTCTTCTTCTTCCTCGTCGGAGCTGAGCGCGGAGAGATCGAAGTCCGGCTCGCCTCCGGTGCGAAGAGGCGGAGGAGTAGGTTCCCTTAGCCGCTTGGCGGGAGCAGAAGCGGTGGTCCGGGAGGGCCCCGCTCCAGTTGCTGCAGCGGCATGAGGTGCTCCCGCGGCAACAGTGCTTGCCACGGTGGAGCGCATCGCGCGGCGCGGCGGCTGTTGACCCGTCTACCGCCCTGCTATGTCCACGGCCTTGCGGAGACGCCTTCTTGGTGGAGCTGGGGGCTCCGCTTGCGGCGAGCTGTCTGAAGGTTCGGGCCCGACAAGCTCTCCCTCGCCGGGCTCGCTCGACTCAGCTTCAGGCCCGACAAGCTCTCCCTCGCCGGCAAGCTCCTCTCGCTCGGCAAGGCTTGCCGCCTCTGCTGCCTCTGCCTCCTCCACGGTGAATCCAAACTCGCCCGCAGCAGCGGCTGCCGCCGCCTCTTCTAGCCTAGTGGCGATGCGCTGCATCTCCGCATCGGTGGTGTCGCGAGTGAGGCTCTTCTGTTCATCGGAGCGGACCGACACTTCTACCAAGCCGTCAAAGAACTCCCACACGACATCGTGTGCAGGCTCTTGCCAAGTTGGGACAATCCCATGCGAATCGCACAGCGGCAGCATTGCGCGGATGCGATCGAGCGAGGAGTTGTTGCACAGCGGAACAACACCCCTCGGCAACATGAACGCTTCGGGATGTTGAGGATCGCGCTTGAACAGTTCCAGGATCATCGCGTCCAATTCCAGCACAGTGAAGTTGAAGTTGAGGCCAGGGCGCAGCCTCATGATATCCACCGCATTCTGGAACTCCCAGACGGGTCTCCTCCTCTCCTGCAGGGGGGCGCTGTGGCGGCGAAGAAAATCTGCGCCAACGGCGCCTACGGTGAGCCCGGCAAGCCTGAGGCGTAGGATCCGGGTGACGACAATCTTCAGCCTATCGTCTTCCAGGGCCACGTTGCTCCAATCGTTGCCGCGCGCTACTGGGGCTTGGCGCTGGGCTGTAAATGGCTGCGGGTTCTCCTCGACAATCCAGCACCATTCTGCTCTCCATTCCTCCCACTTGCTGCGGAGCTCTCCCTCCAGATAAGCGTCCTTCTTGCCGGTTCTCGAGATCCAAGCGATTCCGCCGGAAAGAGGCTCCCCTCTCTCAACTCGGGGCATAAAGAAGTGGCGGAAAAGAGCTACGTTTGGATAGACTCCGACAAAGTTTTCGCAGAGATGTGCGAAAACTGCCATGGTCAGAACTACATTGGGGGTGATGTCAAGGAGGCGGAACCCGTAGGTGTTCATGATATCACAGAAAAATTTAGAGAAAGGCGGGCAGAGCCCGCAGCAGAAGAACAACGCGAAGAAGGGATATCCATTCGGAGCCAGTTCCGAAGCGGCAGCTGGGAGTACCTTCGTGCGCGGATGCGCTCGCGTCTCCGTCGACCAGAAGAGGTAGTAATACTCCCTCAGCTCCTTTGCGGCGAGCTGAGGGGGGAAGATTGTCCGCTCCTTTCGCAGCGCCACGAGCCGCTGCGCCTCGGCCGACTTCACGACCTTCCCGGCTTTCGGAGCCATGGCGGAGGTGGTGAGAGAGATCGACGGCGTTGATGGTGCCGGTGGCGATGGGGGGCGGAGCACTGCTCTCTTTCAGCTTTGGGAAGAAGGGGGGAGCGGCGGAGATTTTTGAGATTGGAGTAGCAACTGGCGAGATGGGCGAACTGCCCCTGTTTCCCCTGCTTATAAAGAGGGAGGGGGCGGACTTTCTATCTTTCCGAATAAAGAAACCACCCACGATCTCTCCCACGACGCCGCATTCGACGCGTGCCGTTCGAGGAGGGCGCGGTGGATACAGAGTGAGATACGGCGTAACCCAGGCTGCGTGTGCCCGTGCCCTGTTTTGGGCCTGGCCCAACAGCGCTCGACATTGTGTGTGGCCCAGGCCTGGGGGCTCCTGTCGGTGTACTAGAGTAGGGGTACCCTAGTATCCCGAACTTGTGCACGGGCAGTTGCAGCACCCCGCGGCAAGGCTTGCCGGGTGACTGCCAAGGTCCTCCGTGGTTCCTTTGGAGCCATTCAAGAACAAAGTATTCAAGCCAAGGAGACAAGGCCCGGGCAAGAGGAGCTTGCCGGGAAGGCTAACCAAGGCATCTCAAGGAACATGCCGCGACACACCACGCGTCCCGGCGAGGCCCGGTGAGCGACAAGCTTCCGGACGCGACAAGACAACGACCGCGGCAAGCTACCACACTGTACCCGCGCTCCAGCACATCCACCAACGTGTCGCCCTGGGGCCTTTCCAGGCGCGCGTGGCAAGAGGCTGTGCAGCCAGCGGTGCACGGTGGCAAGCGACGCTGACAAGATTGCCATCGTGGCGAGCGGTGGCGTCCCTGACGGTCCCTTTTTGCACTATTTGGGCGACGCAGACGGGCATTTAATGCCTTTGTCCCCTGCCGTCAGGGTTAGGTATGATACACTGTACAGGTAGTTGTACCAACCGCAATTCCTTTTCCATTTTTACCCTTATCTACGTTGCCACCTGTCGATGACCCCTTGAGCATATAAAAGGAGGCCCATGCGCAACATAGAGGGGGGGGGGTTCGAAGGCAGAAAAACACTCACGCTCGGTCTTGTTAGCAGCTAGGGTGTACTGTAGCACTCAGCGCTCTCGAGCAAGAACTCAATACACTCAGACATGCAGCAGTAGGAGTGTTATCTCTCCGGAGAGCTCCGAAGCTGGGTAAACTGCTCGTGTGCTTCGCCTCGATCCGCTCTTCGTGCGATCTCCGCCCCCCGCCGAACCGAAAGGGGCTCGGTCCGCCGGTCCCATAGGTGTTCGTGGATCAGTTTCCCCGACACCTCCATAAACGAGAAACATATCCTTAGTCCTTTTCAGGTATTTCAGGGTGTTCTTGACCGCTATCCAGTGTTCCACTCCGGGATTACTTTGGTACCTCCCTGCTATGCTTATAGCAAGACATACATCAGGTCTGGTACACAACATTGCATACATGATAGAACCTATGGTTGAAGCATAGGGAATGACTTTCATTTTCTCTCTATCTTCTGCAGTGGTCAGGCATTGAGTCTGACTCAATTTCACACCTTGTAACACAGGCAAAAACCCTTTCTTTGACTGATCCATTTTGAACTTCTTCAAAACTTTATCAAGGTATGTGCTTTGTGAAAGTCCAATTAAGCGTCTTGATCTATATCAATAGATCTTGATGCCCAATATGTAAGCAGCTTCACCGAGGTCTTTCATGGAAAAACTCTTATTCAGGTATCCCTTTATGCTATCCAGAAATTCTATATCATTTCCAATCAACAATATGTCATCCACATATAATATCAGAAATGCTACAGAGCTCTCACTCACTTTCTTGTAAATACAGGCTTCTCCAAAAGTTTGTATAAAACCATATGCTTTGATCTCACTATAAAAGCATTTATTCCAACACCGAGAGGCTTGCGCCAGTCCATATGGATTGTTGGAGCTTGCACACTTTGTTAGCACCCTTTGGATCGACAAAACCTTCTGGTGGCATCATATAAAACTCTTCTTCTAGAAATCCATTCAGGAATGCGGTTTTGACATCCATTTGCCAAATTTCATAATCATAAAATGCAGCAATTGCTAACATGATTCGGACAGACTTAAGCATCGCTACGGGTGAGAAAGCCTCATCGTAGTCAACTCCTTGAACTTGTCGAAAACCTTTCGCAACAAGTCGAGCATTGTAAACAGTAACATTACCATCTGCGTCTGTCTTCTTCTTAAGATCCATTTATTTTCTATGGCTTGCCGATCATCGGGCAAGTCCACCAAAGTCCAGACTTTGTTCTCATACATGGATCCCATCTCAGATTTCATGGCTCCAAGCCATTTCGCGGAATCTGGGCTCATCATCGCTTCCTCATAGTTCGTAGGTTCATCATGGTCTAGTAACATGACTTCCAGAACAGGATCACCATACCATTCTAGTGCGAATCTTACTTTGGAAGACCTACGAAGTTCGGCAGTAACTTGATCTGAAGCCTCATGATCATCATCATTAGCTTCCTCACTAATTGGTGTAGGAATCACTGGAACTGATTTCTGTGATGAACTACTTTCCAATAAGGGAGAAGGTACAATTACCTCATCAAGATTTACTTTCCTTCCACTCACTTCTTTCGAGAGAAACTCCTTCTCTAGAAAGGATCCATTCTTAGCAACAAATATTTTGCCTTCGGATCTGTGATAGAAGGTGTACCCAACAGTTTCCTTTGGGTATCCTATGAAGATGCACTTCTCCGATTTGGGTTCAAGCTTATCAGGTTGAAGATTTTTCACATAAGCATCGCAGCCCCAAACTTTAAGGAATGACAACTTTGGTTTCTTGCCAAACCACAGTTCATAAGGCGTTGTCTCAATGGATTTTGATGCTGCCCTATTTAAATTGAATGCTGCCGTCTCTAAAGCATAACCCCAAAATGATAACAGTTAATCAATAAGAGACATCATAGATCGCACCATATCCAATAAAGTACGGTTACGACGTTCAAACACACCATTTCGCTGTGGTGTTCCAGGTGGCGTCAGTTGTGAAACTATCCCATGTTGTTTCAAATGAAGACCAAACTCGTAACTCAAATATTCTCCTCCACGATCAGATCATAGAAACTTTATTTTCTTGTTACGATGATTTTCCACTTCACTCTGAAATTCTTTGAACTTTTCAAATGTTTCAGACTTATGTTTCATCAAGTAGATATAACCATATCTGCTCAAATCATCTGTGAAGGTAAGAAAATAACGATACCCACCACGAGCCTCAACACTCATTGGACTGCATACATCAGTATGTATTATTTCCAATAAGTCAGTAGCTCGTTCCATTGTTCCAGAGAATGGAGTTTTAGTCATCTTGCCCATAAGGCACGGTTCGCAAGCACCAAGTGATTCATAATCAAGTGTTTCCAAAAGTCCATCAACATGGAGTTTCTTCATGCACTTTACACTGATATGACCCAAATGGCAGTGCCACAAATAAGTTGCACTATCATTTTTAGCTTTGCATCTTTTGGCTTCAATATTATGAATATGTGTATCATCACTATCGAGATTCAACAAAAATAGACCACTCAACAAGGGTGCATGACCATAAAAGATATTACTCATATAAATAGAGAAACCATTGTTCTCTGATTTAAATGAATAACCGTCTCGCATTAAACAAGATCCAAATATAATGTTCATGCTCAGCGCTGGCACCAAATAACAATTATTCAGGTCTAAAACTAATCCCGATGGTAGATGTAGAGGTAGCGTGCCGACAGCGATCACATCGACCTTGGAACCATTTCCCACGCGCATCGTCACCTCGTCCTTAGCCAATCTTCGCTTAATTCGTAGCCCCTGTTTCGAGTTGTAAATATGAGCAACAGAACCAGTATCAAATACCCAGGCGCTACTGCGAGCATTAGTTAAGTACACATCAATAACAAGTATATCAAATATACCTTTCACTTTGCCATCCTTCTTATCCGCCAAATACTTGGGGCAGTTCCGCTTCCAGTGACCAGTCCCTTCGCAGTAGAAGCACTCAGTTTCAGGCTTAGGTCCAGACTTGGGTTTCTTCTCTTGAGCAGCAACCTTTTTACCGTTCTTCTCGAAGTTCCCCTTCTTCCCTTTGCCCCTTTTCTTGAAACTAGTGGTCTTGTTGACCATCAACACTTGATGCTCCTTTTTGATTTCTACCTCCATAGCCTTTAGCATTGCGAAGAGCTCGGGAATAGTCTTGTTCATCCCTTGCATATTATAGTTCATCACGAAGCCTTTATAGCTTGGTGGCAGTGATTGAAGAACCCTGTCAATGACACAATCAACTGGAAGATCAACTCCCAGCTGAGTCAAGTGGTTATGGTACCCAGACATTCTGAGTATGTGTTCACTGACAGAACTATTCTCCTCCATTTTGCAGCTGTAGAACTTGTTGGAGACTTCATATCTCTCAACTCTGGCATTTGCTTGAAATATTAACTTCAACTCTTGGAACATCTCATATTCTCCATGATGTTCAAAATGTCTTTGAGGTCCCGATTCTAAGCCGTAAATCATGGCACACTGAACTATCGAGTAGTCATCAACTTTGCTCTGCCAGATGTTCTTAACATCATCAGTAGCATCTGCAGCAGGCCTGGCACGACATTTCCTAACGGGCGCCTTAAGCACCCGTTTCTTTAGTAACCGCAAACGGGCGCATACCCCTAGCGCCGCGCTGGGCCGACCCGTGTCTTTTTTTTTGTGGTCCAAAACTGCAGCAAAAATCGAATTTCCTAAGCGGGGTATCGAACTCGCGATCTCTCAGTTGGTAAAGCAGCACACTGACCAGCACGACATCCTACCGCATGTGTCTATTGACTTCTTCCCGATATTTTTTTACCTAGGCCGTGGGAGCCCCCCAAACCAGTTTTCCATGGCTTCATGATTTCTAGGCGTTTTTTTTTCTGATTCCTTTTTTCCTTTTCTTTTTATTTTCTTAAATGGGCGAACATTTTCAAAGTACTAAACTTTTTTCAAGTTTAATTAACTTTTGTTAAATCAGTGAACTTTTTTCAAAATCGATGAACTTTTTTGAATTTGATGAAAGTTTTCCAAAATCGATGAACTATTTTCAATATCCAAAATATGTTCAGATTTTTTGAAATTCATTTAACTTTTTAGAAAATGTTTTTTGAAATTCCAAATTTTGTTCATGTTTTCGAATTTTGTTCACGTTTCAAAAATAGTTCTGAATTCCAAATTTTTGGTCACCGTATTGAAGAAATTTTTTCACCATACATTGAAAAAATGTTCAGTGTGTATAAAAAAATGTTCATCATGTATAGAAATTTTGTTCAGCATGCATTCTGTGGCACCCCGGCTCAGAGCGACCGGTTTACCTTGCATTGCCATCCCAGAGATCTTGTCTTTTGGCAACACACAACAACATGGTACAGAAAATCAACCGCTTTATTCATGCTAGTGGAGCATCGTTTATATTACAACAGTTAGCGAGGCCAAGCGGCACACACGGTGCGGCTGAATAATATGTACATTATTTAGTGAACATAAAGGGGCCTCGATCATGACAACTACTCGGCAGCGGAACAACGTCGTAGCGGGACTCCATAGCACAAGGACACCGAAGTGGACACGGCCTAGACTCGGACAGCACTCCTTCCCAATGAGACTTTCCTGAACTCTGGCATGACACGCCAGGTCAGTATATTGAATGTACTTGCAAGCTCACAATAAGCATAAACATAATGACAAACAATATCAGGATATTTAACCATTTAAGCAACAATGCAACCATACATCTAATATGCTGTGACTATGCTCAACTGGTACTTCTTACCGGACGCGATCATTTCCAGACCACAAACATGATAACTTCGAAACACACATGTGATCCTTTCGGCGATCACCACCCGACCAATTCATGGCCTATGATACTTACGGCGATCACAACCCGACCAATTCATGGCCAAACTCAACACGATGGCCTCACTGCCATCCTCAGTACAAATTCAGTGTGCATATTTTATTAAGTGTTGACCCATGGTGTACCCTACTTTCGAGCGTGTCCGTAACCGTGGACTCGGCTTTCGATAGATTAAAAACACTCTACAGAGGTTAGTACACTGTACCCACACTACAGAACCCATGGCCTCGCACTCCCATTCTGGTGGACCAACAGCGTTCCGACGAAACCATTTCATTGTCATGACACTCCCGGCCATTCCGACTCAGACCACATCGGGCTAGTCCTGGGTGGCCCCGTGTCTACATCCAGACACCTCGACCACCGTCGTGGCCACGATCCACTCTGGGATCCGGTACCAAAAATTAACTTACAATGGCCTCACAAGGTTATGCTTGCCTACCGGGCCAAGGTACATCACGCCCATAACCTTCCCTAAATGGAGGCACCTACCAGAGGCACGACAATGAAATGCATTAAGGCCGTCCCATACCGGCAAATGTGGTTGCACTAGGAAAGACTCGTTTCAGCGGCACCATGACCCGATCAACAACATATTCAAGTTGAGTTATTAATCAGGTTCAACTTAATGCGAAAATAACCGGTGTCATAATGCCATACTATGCATCACTTAACATATGCATCACATAACCATGCAAACAACTGAAACAACCACGCTCCTACGGAGCCATTATCAACTCATGCTTCTACTCTGGTTAAGATCACACCTCACTTATACCAGAATCATTTCTAGCAATCTCATTACTTTCCATCATGCAAAAATAATAATATAACTAATTATCAAACTCTATGACCATATCATTATCACTTGCAACTAAGTTCTCTTTAGCTTACCAACAATATTTACCTCAAACATTCTGTAGTTCAAGTATTTTTAACATGACAAGCATTTAACAGAATATAATCATTATATAACTAATTTAAATGCATAAATATTCATAAGTTCAAGTAGAAAAAAAATCACAAATATTGAAGTGGCACTATGAAAATGTCACTGTGGCTTGCCTTAGTGCTGATGAGGTTCACAAAGCTCCTGGTGATCCTCAAGACAAGTTGGCTCTTCTGAAAATAATCAAAACCACAAAAAGAAAATATCAAGAAACCTTCTGAAATTCACCAGAAGATCCAGACAGCAAGGAAAAATCCCATCTTTTGGGTGTTGTTAGATTTTTGGTCAAAGAACACAATGCAAAAAGAATCAATGCATTTGGACTTTCAGGTAAAAGGTTGTGGCTGTTTTAATGCTACTGGAATTTAAATGAATTTGAAATAAATAATAAACAACCAGGGGGGTGACGTCGAACGCGTAAACTCCCGGGGTGCCACCACTCATACCGCTTCGCGCGCGTAATGAGTGGCTGACTAGCAGGCCCTGCTAGTCAGGCCGGAGGGAGGGGAGAGGGAAACAGGAGGAGGAGGCGCTTCGCAGGAGCTCACGCCGGCGACGAGGCTTCCTGGAGTCGAACGAGAGGGAGGGATCGACGGAGAAGATGATTGCGCACCTGCCTGTACCTGTAGCTTAGCAAACGGTGACCGGACGGCATTGGATTTGACCTCTCTAGCGGAGGCAGAGGGTGGAGGTTGCCGGAGAGGAAGAAGACGGCGGCTTGGGGCGGCTCCAGGGGCTCCAGGGGGGGTGGGTTGGCTTCACGGAGGAGAGGCGGAGGCCCTAGCGGGGTCGCCTTGGCTTGGGAGGGGCCAGAGCTGCAGGAACGATCCGGAGGGGATCGCCGGCAAGCTCGGCTTCGGGACGGCAACCCGCGGCCTGCCGGCCGGGCTGCGGCTTCTACTGGCTCTAGGAGGGAGTGGGAGTGGCGAGTGGTGCTCTAAGAGGCTGCGAGTGGCTGCTTTTATAGGTGGGGCGGCGAGGAGGGCTCGGGCTCCACCGGAGGACACCTGTCCACGGCGCCCAGCGACGAACGGTGCCAGAGAGAGAGGGAGAAGACGACAGAGGTCACGCAGGAACTGTGCGCGGGCGCGGACGAGCACAGGAGCAAGGGGGAAAGAGACGAACACAGTGCACGTGCACTATGCCGTTGGCCGGACCATGCCCGTGCTCACTGCGGCGAGCTCTGGCGTCGGCGAGCAGCAGGGAGGAGTTATGGAGGTGGAGACGAGGATTGTGGCGAGGTGCGGCATGCTCTGGCTAGCTGGGCAGCGAGCACGCGCTCCACAGAGGCGCCGGCGACGCGCAGAGCGCGTGGATTGCATGCCAGCATGCTCGGACGAACGCGGTCACCGCGTGAACCATGACATCAGGCCACCCTACGCACTAACAAAGATGTCTGGCGTGTAGTCCCTAGTATACTGAGTTGTTACCACGGTTTGGTTAGGTTCCAGGTGCAGTAGAAGTAAACTTGTGCCGCTGACAAGTTACTGGACAGTAACTTTGGAGAGTTACTGTGATCAAACCACTGGGCTTCAAGGGCTGAGCTTTGGGGTTTTATGATCTCTTACTAAGGTGAATAGGCATAGGGGAAACTAGCTATGATGGAGCTAGTAAAAGGTAGTTGATGTTGAAACTACCATTTCTACCTAGAAGTGACTTTATTTTCTATAGCCAAAATATTCCAAAGAGCGGTGAAATATTTTTGCTCAGAAAGCTGCCCTAGGGTCCAAAGAATAATTGGGATTTTTCTCAGGATTTTTGTGGCAAGAAAAATTGGGGTTGCTTTGGAGCTCAAAGGGTTAGCTAGGGTTTAGGAGGCCAAAATGAATATTTTTCATTTAAGAATAATATTCCCAACAATATTTTTGGGTTGGCCAGGGGTGAAATGATGGTTGAGAGGAGGAGAGGGAACACTTGGGTGAAAATCAAGGGGGTACCCAAGTGGTTAAGTCCAAATGAAATGATTCAGAACTCCAAATTCAAAACCAACTTAGCTGAAAATCAAGCAAAGAAGAAGAGGGCAAGAACCAGGCTGTCACAAACCTCCCCCACTTAGAATGAATCTCGTCCTCGAGATTCGGTTGCTTGAGAAAACCATTCTGGATAACATGCCCTTAGAAATTCTTCTGATTCCCAGGTTGATTCCGACTCGGTATGATGCATCCATTGGACCTTGTAAAACTTCCGTGATTTACTGCGAGTGACTCTTTCCATCTGACCCAAAATTTTCACTGGCCTCACTTCGTAGGTCAAGTCCTTTGCCAGCTCTATCTCTGTTAAATCAGTCTTTTTCTCAGGCGGTGATATGCACCGTCGCAGTTGGGAAACGTGGAACACGTTGTGCACGTCTGACAGCTCAGGGGGCAACTCCAACTGATATGCCACAACACCTACTCGTGTCATAATGGGAAATGGACTGATAAACCTGGGTGCCAATTTTCCACGGGTTTGAAACCTTTTTATTCCTTTCATAGGTGTGACGCGAAGGTAGACATGGTCTCCGGGTTCAAAGCTGATCTGTCGGTGCTTTGCATCGTAATAACTTTTCTGTCACGATTTGGCCAATTACAATCTGTCTCGGATCTCCTTGACTTGCTTTTCGGCTTCCAGCATGAGATCTGTTCCGAAAATACGGCTATCACCAGTTTGAGACCAATTTAATGGAGTGTGGCACTTACGTCCATACAAGGCTTCATATGGTGACATCTTTAAACTGGACTGGAACCCATTGTTATATGAGAACTCGGCGTATGGTAATCAATCTTCCCATTGTGATCCTTGGGACAAAACACAGGCTCGGAGCATATCTTCAAGTATCTGATTTACTCTTTTTGTCCGCCCATCCGTCTGAGGATGATAAGCGGTACTGTATTTCAACTCTGTCCCGAGGGCCTGATGGAGACGGGACCAAAAAGCGGAGGTGAAAAGCGAACCTCGGTCAGAAGTGATGGTTCGGGGAACTCCATGCAGACTGACAATTCTAGATACATACAGTCGTGCGAGTTTGTCTGCTCGGTATGAGGTTTTAATAGGGAGGAAGTGGTCCATCTTGGTTAATGTGTCTACTATGACCCAAATTGCATTATTGCCTCGTCGGGTATTAGGTAGTCCTGTAATGAAATCCATGCAGACATCATCCCGTTTCCATTGTGATACGGGCAGTGGTTGGAGAAGTCCGGCTGGTTTCTGATGTTCTGCCTTTACTTTGTTGCATATGTCGCAACAGGCTACGGAATAAGCAATGTCTTTCTTCATTCCATCCCACTAGAATATTTGTCGAAGGTCTTCATACATTTTTGTTCCTCCCGGGTGGATTGAATACGAGGATTCATGGGCTTCTGACAAAATTTTCTGCTTCAGAGCAGCTTGATTAGGCACACAAATCCTTCCCCTGAATCGAAGGGTACCGAATTGATCCTTTGAGAAATCGAAAAACTTGATACATTTCTGCAGATCGGCATCGCCTGACTGGGCTTTGTGGATTTCTTCCTCAAGAGTCGGGGTAATCTTTAGAATATTGGCAAGGCCAGCCTCACATATGACCAGTTTGAGCTGAGCTATCTCCTCTTTAAGCTTGGAACGCAAGGATTCCAACATGACGTTTAAACTGACGGGTTTTCGACTGAGTGCATTAGCAACCACGTTGGCCTTACCCGGATGGTAATTTATTCCAAGGACGTAATCCTTGACCAACTCAAGCCATCTTCGTTGACGGAGATTTAAATCCGGCTGAGTACATATATATTTGAGACTTATGTGATTGGTAAAAATTTGGCACCTTTTCCCGATGAGGTAGTGTCTCCAAAATTTTGAAGCATGGACTACCGTGGTCAATTCCAAATCATGAGTGGGGTAATTCCCTTCATGGGGCCGTAGCTGCCGCGAGGCATAAGCTACTACCTTGCCATCTTGCATAAGTACGCATCCTAGCCCTTGCCGGGAAGCGTCGCAGTATACGTCCAAACTGCGGTAGATATCAGGAAGTGTTAATACTGGCGCAGTTATCAAATGTTTCTTCAACTCGGTGAAACTTTTCTCATAGTCCAAAGTCCGTTCAAACTTCTTATCCTTTTTGAGAAGCTCTGTCATGGGCTTAGAAATCTTGGAGAACCCTTCAATGAAACGGCGGTAGTATCCGGCTAATCTAAGAAAACTCCGGATCTGAGATACGGTGGCGGGTGGCAACCAGTCGAGCATGCCCGAGGAATCCAACTTGCTTGAGCCAAAACTCGCATTTACTGAATTTGGCGTATAACTGGTGCTCACGGAGTCGTTGTAACACTGCTCGGAGGTGTTCCTTATGCTCTTCTTCACTTCTTGAGTAAATAAGTATATCATCGATGAAGACGACCACGAACTTATCGATGAAATCCATGAATACTTTATTCATCATGTGCATGAAGAAAGCGGGGGCGTTGGTGAGGCCGAAGGACATGACTGTGTATTCGTAGAGACCGTAGCGAGTAGTGAATGCTGTCTTGGGAATATCCTCCTTTTTAATTTTGAGCTGATAGTATCCAGTCCGCAAATCAATCTTCGAGAATACCTTAGCTCCACTGAGCTGATCAAACAAATCATCAATTCTTGGCAGAGGGTATTTGTTTTTGATTGTGACATCATTCAGCTGACGGTAATCTACACACATGCGGAGGCTGCCATCTTTCTTGTCCACAAAAATAGCAGGCGATCCCCATGGTGAGGAGCTGGGGCGGATATACCCTTTTTGGAGCATTTCAGCAAGCTGTTTCTTTAGCTCCACTAATTCGGATGACAGCATTCGATAATATTTCTTGTGTATTGGGGTGGTTCCGGGCACAAGTTCTATTGCAAACTCAAGCTCTCGATCAGGTGGCATGCCTGGCAGTTATTCTGGGAATACATCAGAAAACTCACTGACCACCGGAATTAATTCCATCTCAGTTATTGCTGTAAAGACCATTTCCTTGGAGGGTATGCTCCTACGAGCAATAAACTTTGTAGTTTGTCCATCTTGGCCGGTCAAGTTGACTTCTCGGGTTGCACAATTTATGCATACTTGGTACTGAGTCAGCCAATTCATACCCAAGATAACATCCAATTTATCAGACTCAATAAGTATCAAAGACGTTGGAAAACGGATTCCGTTGATACTGACTTCCAGATTGCGGCAGACTAAATTGCTTCTGATAAGGGATCCCGGGGTTTGTACCAGCATATTCTTGCCCAGAAGCGAACAAGGAAATTTGTTTTGGGCAACAAAACTTCGAGAAATAAAAGAGTGGGAAGCCCCAGAGTCAAATAAAATTACCGCAGGTATGTTATTAAGAGGGAACATACCAATGACGACTTCGAGATTTTCTTGGGCTTCGTCGGCAGAAATGTGATGAATGTATCCCGTGATGTCGTGCTGACTTGGACCTGCCTCCAAATAATGGACTTGTGGCTTGAACATAACATTGGTCCAGTTGTTCTTGGGACACTGCTTAGCATAATGCCCGGTTTGTCCACAACTGTAAAAGGAATTATTGCGCAGGTGGTTCTCCCGAACTGGGTTGAGCACGTCATTCTTGACTTGGGTGGTGGCCTTGTTAATATTTTGTTACCAGTTAGGCTGGTATGCCACCGGAGTTGGCCGCCAGGTATGAACCTTCTGCACTAGTTGCATTTCCTTTTTGGGCTCAAACTTGTGTTTGTGATCGTTATGAGCAGACTTATTATCTGATGCAAGCTTGTGTTCCCTTTCAACAATGAAAGCCTTGCTCACCAGGGTTTGGAAATCCGGAAAATCGAACACACTGAGAGCACAACGAAGTTGCGGGTTTAATCCACCGAGAAATATGTCCATCTTCCTTTCTTTAGTGGCTACGTCATATTGAGAGTAATGTGACAGGTGATTAAATTTCTGCAAATATTCCCCCACTGACTGACTTCCTTGGAGGAGCGCAAGAAATTCATGTTGCTTAGTCTTCATGATTCCTGCAGGGATGTGATATTTCCGGAATTGCTCCTTGAATCTTGACCAGGTAATTGCTTCATTATCAGTCCCTAAGGCCTTTTCATTTTCCCACCATATGGCAGCAGCGCTTTCCAGATAATGTGTTACAAACGGAACCTTATCCTCTTCGTCAGTTCGAGCAACCTCAAGCTTCTTTTCCATAGTTCTCAGCCAATCATCTGCATCCAAGGGATCAATGGCCTGACTGAAACTGGGAGGCTTAGTCCTCTGAAAATCAGATAACTTGGAGTGAGGGACGGGCTGATTTCCATTCTGTCCAACCATTGCTTGGATACTTCTGAATATTTCCATCAGATCATTATTTCGTCGTTCCTCGAACATACGCATAATTTGCTCGGTGGAGGGCGGATTTGGCGGTGGAGGCGGTGGTGGAATATACGGCTCGGGTGATTGTCCTGCCTGTCGTGCGGAACGCCGAATAGGAGAACCCTCGCGAACGTTGCTACTGCAACCTCCCCGCGTCATCCTAATATGATTTTTCCCAAATAATCGCAACCGAGATGAGAAGCATTCACGAATAAACTAGGAAGAAGCCAGCAACAAAAACCTGAATAAAACCGAAATGACGAATGAAACACAGCGAATAAAGTTCAACATAATTATACATAGACTCATACATGAAAGATAACAACATGCCAGGTCCAACTACCCTCATACATGAAACGAAACATCATAGCTCGTACGACTACATCCATACTCTATCCCGACGACTGAGAATACTCGAAAGCTCTACTGCTCTGCTGGTGCTGCGGGGTCCTCTCCTGAAGCGGACTCAGATCCAGAACTGACGGGGTTAACAGAGACCTCCGGGTTAAAAGTGACACGACGACGCTGCCTCGAGGGATCTCCCTTTGGGGCAGGTGGAGGGTGGATCATCGGGGCTACAGGAGTGGCGAGGAGGGAAACCCACTCAGCAGGAGCACTAAGTGGACTCGTAGTCACGGTGCCCGAGCTAGTCAGAGGGGTAACTAGAGGAACAGGGGATCTAGAACTGGCAGGAATGTAGGGAGTAAATCCTACAGCTAGAGAAACAGTGGCTGAGCGAGCAGAGACTAAAGTAGAAGCTAAAGCAGAACGGGTACGACTCAGCTCACGAGCCAAAACGTAGATCAGAAGATAGCTAGCAGTGATGTAGCGAGAGCGGTGACTAGCTACACTATCAGACTCCGGATCAATGACAGGGAAACGGACATGACCATTATCGTGGAGAGAAGGATAGAAGTGGAAACCTGGGTGGTTCTGCATCCGGACCTCGTTGTAGCGGAGCTCAACAAGTACCTCGAATGCAGCAAACTGGATAGCCTGAGAAGCGGTAGAAGCATAGCCGCTACGGGAGGTACGAGTGTAAGAGCTGGAATCGGAACTGGCACGCAGAGTAACCACGGCGTGATACTCATACACTGAGCCAGCTAGGCGCTCCCGGTACACATGATAGGCTGGATCGTCTCCGTGAGGGTACAACCGATGCCACACGTTACGGAGGAGATGCGGCGACATTTACGGCATCAGCTGCAACTGGCACGAATACAACACCGGAGCCATCTACACTCACAACCATTAGCAAGTTAGCATAAAAATAAAATCAGTGCATATAACGCAACAACCAGCTACAATTATTACTGGCACTCAGCTACAACTCGTATCTCCATCCAGTTAACTCGGCTTAGTCTAGCATGGCCTACAATTAGCACGGCTCTGATACCAAGCGTTGTGGCACCCCGACTTAGAGCGGCCGGTTTACCTTGCATTGCCAGCCCAAAGATCTTGTCTTCTGGCAACACACAAAAACATGGTACAGAAAATCAACCGCTTTATTCATGCTAGCGGAGCATAGTTTATATTACAACAGTTAGCGAGGCCAAGCGGCACACACGGTGCGGATGAACAATATGTACATTATTTAGTGAACATAAAGGGGCCTCGATCATGACAACTACTCGGCAGCGGAACAACGTCGTAGCGGGAATCCATACCACAAGGACACCGAAGTGGACACGGCCTAGACTCGGACAGCACTCCTTCCCAACGAGACTTTCCTGAAATCTGGCATGACACGCCAGGTCAGTACATTGAATGTACTTGCAAGCTCACAATAAGCATAAACATAATGGCAAACAATATTAGGATATTTAACCATTTAAGCAACAATGCAACCATACATCTAATATGCTGTGACTATGCTCAACTGGTACTTCTTAGCGGACGTGATCATTTCCAGACCACAAACATGATAACTTTGAAACACACTTGTGATCCTTTCAGCGATCACCACCCGACCAATTCATGGCCTATGATCCTTACGACGATCACAACCCGACCAACTCTTGGCCCGTGATCCTTACGACGATCACAACCCGACCAACTCATGGCCAAACTCAACACGATGGCCTCACTGCCATCCTTAGTACAAATTCAGTGTGCATATTTTATCAAGTGTTGACCCATGGTGTACCCTACTTTCGAGCGTGTCCGTAACCGTGGACTCGGCTATCGATAGATTAAAAATACTCTGCAGAGGTTAGTACACTATACCCACACTACGGAACCCAAGGCCTCGCACTCCCATTCGGGTGGACCAACAGTGTTCCGATGAAACCATTTCATTGTCATGACACTCTCCCAGCCATTCCGACTCAGACCCCATCGTGCTAGTCCTGGGTGGCCTCATGTCTACCTCCAGACACCTCGACCACCGTCGTGGCGATGATCCACTCTGGGATCCGGTACCAAATTAACTTACAACGGGCTCACAAGGTTATGCTTGCGTACCGAGACAGGGTACAACACGCCCATAACCTTCCCTAAATGGAGGCACCGACCAGAGGCATGACAATGAAATGCGTTAAGGCCGTCCCATACCTGCAAATGTGGTTGCACTGGGAAAGACTCATTTCAGCGGCACCATGACCCGGTCAACAACATATTCAAGTTGAGTTATTAATCAGGTTGAACTTAATTTGAAAATAACCAGTGTCATAATGCCATACTATGCATCACTTAACATATGCATCACATAACCATGCAAACAACTGAAACAACCACGCTCCTACGGAGCCATTATCAACTCATGCTTCTACTCTGGTTAAGATCACACCTCACTTATACCAGAATCATTTCTAGCAATCTCATTACTTTCCATCATGCAAAAAAAATAATATAACTAATTATCAAACTCTATGACCATATCATTATCACTTGCAACTAAGTTCTCTTTAGCTTACCAACAATATTTACCTCAAACATTCTTTAGTTCAAGTAATTTTAACATGACAAGCATTTAACAGAATATAATCATTATATAACTAATTTAAATGCATAAATATTCATAAGTTCAAGTAGAAAAAAATCACAAATATTGAAGTGGCACTATGAAAATGTCACTGTGGCTTGCCTTAGTGCTGATGAGGTTCACAAAGCTCCTGGTGATCCTCAAGACAAGTTGGCTCTTCTGAAAATAATCAAAACCACAAAAAGAAAATATCAAGAAACCTTCTGAAATTCACCAGAAAATCCAGACAACAAGGAAAAATCCCATCTTTTGGGTGCTGTTAGATTTTTGGTCAAAGAACACAATGCAAAAAGAATCAATGCATTTGGCTTTTAGGTAAAAAGTTGTGGCTGTTTGAATGCTACTGGAATTTAAATGAATTTGAAATAAATAATAAACAGCCAGGGGGGTGACGTCGAATGCGTAAACTCCTGGGGAGACACCACTCATACCGCTTCACGCACGTAGTGAGTGGCTGACTAGCGGGTCCTGCTAGTTAGGCCAAAGGGAGGGGAGAGGGAAACAGGGGGAGGCGGCGCTTCGCCGGAGCTCACGCCAGTGATGAGGCTTCTTGGAGTCGAACGAGAGGGAGGGATCGATGGAGAAGATGATTGCACACCTGCCCGCACCCGTAGCTTAGCAAACGGTGATCAAACAGTGCATATTTGACCTCTCCAGTGGAGGCAGAGGGCGGATGTTGCCGGAGAGGAAGAAGACGGCGGCTTGGGGCGGCTCCAGGGGCTCCAGGGGGTGGGTTGGCTTCACGGAGGAGAGGCGGAGGCCCTGGCGGGGTCGCCTTGGCTTGGGAGGGGCCGGAGCTGCAGGAACAATCCGAAGGGGATCACCGGCGAGCTCGGCTCCTAGACGGCAGCCCGCAGCCTGCCCGGCCGGTCTGCGGCTTCTACTAGCTCTAGAAGGGAGTGGGAGTGGCGAGTGGTGCTCTAAGAGGCTGTGGGTGGCTGCTTTTATAGGCGGGGCGGTGAGGAGGGCTCGGGCTCTGCCAGAGGACGCCTGTCCACGGCGCCCAATCAAGCGATGACATTTTTGCCGCACGTACATAACTACGCACTCAAAATACCATGGGCATGGACGGAGGCACAACTAGACCGTGGTCCATAATGCGGCTCAACCGCCCCTGGATCCTCATACCTTCACTTTTTCCTTTTCATTTCAGGTTCTTCTCTTCCCGAGGCTTTTCTGGTAACCTGATCATCGGACCTATCACGGGACGGATACACCAAGAAGGCAAGGAGCTTTGACGTACAAGGGAATCCCCAGGTGGTCTCTGCTAATGATCGTTATACCTATTTTAAATACCCGCACGCAGCTCGCCCTTGGTCATGGCATGTCAAATAGCCTTATTTGCTTATCGCATTACTTGTACAAATATGCCTTGACGTATTAATCAAATTACAATGGAAAATAACTTGCGGCTCAATATTTGCAGCGTCAACTTATTACTTGATTTTTCCTTGTCTTTGTATTTTTTATCAATTGCACCCGTACACTCTGGTACGCCTTAATTCGCCAGGGGCTTCATCATACCCCATAACACGGCAATAAAGTCCGAACACTTTTATAGTACAGTTCGGCACCCCGAACTTATAACATTATATGCATCGGCTCCGAATCATGTCTTTGGTCAATAGTTGGGTTGCCCGGCTTGTGTGCTTACTACCTTACGTTCCGCTATATCGGCTAGGGTAGTAAAGGGAGAACTACTGCGATTGTGTCCCTGTTCTTCCGGACGAGCACCTCAATAGAGAAAGCCGAAAACTGACTATCATGATGCAGCGAGAGCTGGTCAGCTGTTCGAGAGGTTTCAAATCCTTAGAGATTTTTCCCGCATTATGCAATGAGTCGGTTTTTATACGATTAGGCGTGTATAGCGCCCCAAGTTCGGACTTCCGAACACCAGGGGCTGCACCAAAATTTTCGTTGTCAAACTCCTATGGCTAAGTGAGGGTGATAAAGCCGCATAGTCTGATTGCCTTGTTCGTTGCGCTAAACACCTCCTTTAAGGACCAAAATTTGGAGTAAAGAGTGTTTAGATTTATCCCGAACATCCCCGTACTATCTACGTGGGGGCAGAAGCGGACGACTAGCCAACTCTCAAATTTCATAAACGGCCGCACATGAGGTAAAATTTTAAATAAGCAAGCATTATATTACATAAGAATCTTGTTTCATATTACAGGACAGGATAACATGAATGTTTTCATGGGAATATGATATCCTTGGCACATTGCTCCGCCACAAGGCAGGATCCCTCCAGGACACTGTCAAAATACAGTTCAGGTCGGCGGTGCTCCTTGCCCTCAGGCAGCCCCTCCGTCATCAGCTTCGTGGCGTCCATCTTCGCCCAATGCATCTTAGCGCGGGGAAAGGCCATCTGCGCGCCTTCGATACAGACCGACTGCTTAATGGCTTCAAGCCGAGGGTAGGCGCTGACAAGCCGCTTCACGAGTCCGAAGTAGCTACTAGGCATGGCTTCGGCAGGCCATAGCGGGATTATCAAATCCTTCATGGCTAGTTCGGCCGCCTTATGCAGCTCGACCAGCTCTTTCAGCTGATCGCTAAAGGGCACTGGATGTTCTGGTCCAAGGTATTGCGACCAGAACAGCTTCTCCGTTGAGCTCCCCTCTTCGGCTCGATAGAATTACGTAGCATCTGACACGCTGTGCGGCAGATCCACAAACGCCCCTGGAGAGCTCCAAATCCGGGTAAGTAAAAGGAACCTTTCCTTCACATATCTGCTTTGCATAATGGAAGCCTTACCCGCCGTAATCTTCTTCGCCGCCTGGATTTCCTGTAGGGCGCCCTGGGCTTCGGCTCGGGCATCTTGTGCGCTCTGGCAGGCCTTGGCAATTTCAGACTCTTGATTCTTAAAATCGCGCTCCAAGGACTCGTACTTCTTGACGGCATCCTGGAGCTCTTGCTGAACCTCATTGATCCAGGCCTCATGCTTTTCGCGTGCGGCCCGCTCCTTGGCCGCCTTGTCCTCGGCCTTGTCCAGCGCCTTCTTGAGGGCATCTACTTCGATCGTTGCCCCTAATAAAGTTCATGACACTTTAGTCAGCATGAATCATTCATCCTTCCTGAATATATACAAGGTTACTTCATACCTTGACTGTCCTCCAGCTGCTTCTTCACATGGACGAGCTCCTCCTTGGCCTGCTCCAGATTCTGCTTTAGTCCGGAGACTTCCGCAGTGTGAGCGGTCGCAGCCAGCAGCGATGCCTGCTTATTCACATAGACATATCAGATTAGACTCCTGCGAAAATTATTTGATCCTCTGTTCGGCTTTTCTTTCCGAACATCAAAGAGAGCATCAGGGGCTACTGTCTATACCGTGACATTCTTTTTCTAATTATGTTGCTTACCTCAAAGCCTGTTAGAAGGCTAGTGCAGGCTTCGGTCAATCCGCTTTCCGCGGACTGGACCTTCCCAATCACCGTACTCATTAGGGTACGGTGTTCGTCAACAATGGAAGCGCCTTCCAGCGCTTCCAGCAACCTGTCCAGTGCCTCTGGTTGGACAGAGGTCACCGGCAGGTTAGGCACGCCCCTTCCCTTCGAAGGGGGCTGCTCGCTTGATTCCGGAACTGTAGGGGTCTCCGGAATTATATTCGGATAAGGGTCGAATTGAATACGGCCCCCATCGTCAGTATCCATGGGGGTTTGCTCCCCTGTGTGTCCGGCAGCCGAGGCTTAACCCTCTGGTGCCTCCCGGACGGCCACCAGATTCTCTCCTGGGATGGGGATCCTTTGGGACGATGCTTCGGTGCCATCCAGGTCCCGGGGAGAGGTGGTCGACGGAAGGGTCTCGTTGTCCATCACCGATGGATCCAGCGAATCCTCTGATAAGGACTGCTCGAGGTTGGACTGAGCCGGACTGCAAATGCATAATTTAAGCACATTAAAACAATAAAGTAAAGAATCCGGATACAAATACGTGTCCGGACACTTACGATTCGGCCAGGGGCTTCTCCCTGGGCTTCCACTCCCAGCTGCTGTCGGTGGCCACTATGGAGCTGTCCGGAAAGGAAGCTTTCCCTTTCTTGGACACCTCGGCCTCGGGATGTGTGGAGGCCGTCCTTTTCTTTTCTCCCCCTGCAGGGGGAGTGGATTTCTTCCTCCTCCTCCTCTTCCTTGTCATCTTCGGCGGAGGAGTGTGCCTTAGCGTCTTCGGACGTCACGTCCGAAGTGCCCTTGCGGCGGAGACCACTTCTGGTCCCCTTGGCCTTCTTCTTGGCCTTCTTCTCCGGCACCTCGTAAGGCGCCGGAAACAACATCTTCTTCAGGAGCGGAGTCTCTGGGCCATCAGGCTGTGGAGCCAACAGTTAATCCGCTCCGCTATCTCTGTCCAGTCCTGAAATAATTGATAGGGAGACTTAGATGCCTTCCTCGGATATGCAAGTAAAGGGTACACCTTGAAAACATGAGAGAACTTACCGGATTAGCAGGGTGAGTTAGGTCGTGCCCACGATCCTCGTCCGTGGCTGGTGGCACCTTGTTGGCCTTAAAGAGCACCTTCCAGATTCTTCGTGCGTCGTGCTGAAGAGCTCTAATAGGGTCTGGTGCTTGGCCGGATCAAACTCCCACATATAGCAAGTCCGGCTTTGGCACGGAAGAATCCGACGGACGAGCATAACCTGGATTATGTTGACAAGCTTGACTTTCTTGATTATCATGCTCTGGACACGCGTCTGGAGCGCTGTCAACTCGTCCGAAGAGCCCCATGCCAGGCCTTTCTCTTGCCAGGAGGTAAGCCGCGTCGGGACTCCAGATCGGAACGCGGGGGCCGCCGCCCAATTGGTGTTACGCGGCTCGGTGATGTAGAACCACCCCGACTGCCACCCTTTGACAGTCTCCACAAAGGAGCCTTCAGGCCATGTGACATTGGGCATGTTGCCCACCATGGCGCCTCCACACTCTGCTTGTTGGCCGCTCACCACCTTCGGCTTCACATTGAAAGTCTTCAGCCATAGGCCAAAGTGAGGTGGAATGTGGAGGAAGGCCTCACACACGACAATAAATGCCGAGATGTTGAGGATAGAGTTGGGGGCCAAATCATGGAAGTCTAGCCTGTAGTAGTACATCAGTCCGTGGACGAATGGGTGGAGGGCGAATCCCAGCCCACGGACGAAGTGTGTGAGTAACACCACCCTCTCTTGGGGCTCTGGGGTGGGGACGATTTGTCACTTGGCCAGAAGTTGATGAGCGATGTCCTTGGCCAGGTACCCAGCTTCCCGGAGCTCCTTGATGTCCTTCTTCTTGACGGAGGAGGCCATCCACTTGCCTCCTGCTCCGGATCCGTACATGATTGGAGTGCTTTTTTTTGGCGTAGAAGGCGAGGGCTTGGGCGCTGGAGCTCGAGAATGGATGGGCAGAGGAAGGAGAAGGCGTGGGTAAACAAGGATGAATCCTTATCCCTTTATAAAGGTAGTAGAAGTCATGCGCCTCCCTGCTCGCCTTAAAATTCGTCTATTCCCCAAGCGCCGTGCAGATGACATGGTTGGGTTACCCGTATTGATGAGAATCCCATGATAAGGGGACACGATCTCTACTTTGATAAGACGTGCCAATGAAACCGCACCTCGAAATACGGAGCGGCAGGCTAAAAACGGTTCGAATAATGACCAGGCAGTGGCGTGATGTCACGCTAAAAAAAGTTGTCAGCAGATTGGACTCTTGAAATATTATACTCTCTACGATTGTGTGTGGTACTTGTTTTGCAGAGCCGGACACGTTTTCTATGTTCGGAAGGCTATGTTGGAGTATTCGGAGAAGGAACCCGCCTTGCAATGCTGAAAACAATCTGCACGCCGGACTCATCGTCATTGAAGCCTGGTTCAGGGGCTACTGAGGGAGTCCTGTATTAGGGGGTCCTCGGACAGTCGGACTGTATACTTGGTCCGGATTGTTGGACTATAAAGATACAAGATAGAAGACTTCGTCCCATGTCCGAATGGGACTCTCCTTTGCGTGGAAGGCAAGCTTGGCGATTCGGATATGTATATTCCTTTATGTGTAACCGACTTTGTAGAACCCTAGTCCCCCCTGGTGTCTATATAAATCGGAGGGTTTAGACTTCTAGGGTTTAGCCACAACAATCCTAACCTCATAGGCTAGACTTCTAGGGTTTAGCCATTACGGTCTCGTGGTAGATCAACTCTTGCGAAACTCATATTCATCAAGATCAATCAAGCAGGAAGTAGGGTATTACCTCCATAGAGAGGGCCCGAACCTGGGTAAACATTGTGTCCCTCGCCTCCTGTTACCATTAGGCTTAGACGCACAGTTCGGGACCCCCTACCTGAGATCTGCCGGTTTTGACACCGACACTTATCACACCCTATCATCACGTGGTGTCTCGGCACGACAAACTGTAGCAACGGTGCATACTCAGGGAGAACACTTGTACCTTGAAATTTAGTAAGGGATCATCTGATAATGCTACCGCCGTACTAAGCAAAATAAGATGCATAAAAGATAAACATCACATGTAATCAAAATATGTGACATGATATGGCCATCATCATCTTGTGCTCATGATCTCCATCACAGACACATCGTCATGATCTCCATCGTCACCGGCGCGACACCTTGATCTCCATCGTAGCATCGTTGTCGTCTTGCCAACTATTGTTACTACAACTATCGCTACCGCTTAGTGATAAAGTAAAACAATTACATGGCGAATTGCATTGCATACAATAAAGCAACAACCATATGGCTCCTGCCAATTGCCGATAACTTTGTTACAAAACATGATCAGCTCATACAACAATTTATAGCTCATCATGCCTTAACCATATCACATCACAGCAAGCCCTGTAAAAACAAGTTAGACGTCCTCTACTTTGTTGTTGCAAGTTTTACATGGCTGCTATGGTCTTAGCAAGAACCGTTCTTACCTACGCATCAAAACCACAACGATTTTTCGTCAATTGTGCTGTTTTAACCTTCAACAAGGACCGGGCGTAGCCACACTCGATTCAACTAAAGTTGGAGAAACTGACACTCACTAGCCACCTGTGTGAGAAGCACGTCGGTAGAACCAGTCTCGCGTAAGCGTATGCGTAATGTCGGTCTGAGCCGCTTCATCCAACAATACCGCCGAATCAAAGTATGACATGCTGGTAAGTAGTATGACTATTATCGCCCACAACTCTTTGTGTTCTACTCGTGCATATAACATCTATGCATGGACCTGGCTCGGATGCCACTGTTGGGAAACGTAGTAATTTCAAAAAAATCCTACGATCACGCAAGATCTATCTAGGTGATGCATAGCAAAGAGAGGGGAGAGTGTTGTCTATGTACCCTCGTAGACCAAAAGTAGAAGCATTATGACAACGCGGTTGATGTAGTCGTACGTCTTCACGATCCGACCGATCCTAGCACCCAAGGTACAGCACCTCCATGATCTGCACACGTTCAGCTCGGTGATGTCCCATGAACTCTAGATCCAGCTGAGGTCGAGGGAGAGTTTCATCAGCACGATGGCATGACGACGGTGATGATGAAGTTATCGACGCAGGGCTTCGCCTAAGCACTACAACGATATGACCGAGGTAGAAATCTGTGGAGGGGGGCACCGCACACGGCTAAACAATCAACTTGTGTGTGTATGGGGTGCCCCCTCCCCCGTATATAAATGAGTGGAGGAGGGGAGGGCCGGCCCTCTCTATGGCGCGCCCAAGGGGCGGAGTCCTACTCCCAGTAGGAGTAGGTTTCCCTCCTTCCCTAGTGGGAGTAGGAGAAGAAGGAAGCGGGAGAGGGAGAGAAGGAAAGGGGGGGGGGGCGGCCCCCTTCCCAATTTGGATTGGGCTTGGAGGGCGTGCCCCCACCTTGGCTGCCTCCTTCTCTCTTCCACCATGGACCATTAAGGCCCGTTAACTCCCCGGGGGGTTCCGGTAACCTCCCGGTACTCCGAAAAAATGCCCGAACCACTTGGAACCTTTCCGCTGTCCAAACATAGCCTTCCAATATGTCAATATTTATATCTCGACCATTTCGAGACTCCTTGTCATGTCCAGGATCACATCCAAGACTCCGAACAACCTTCGATACATCAAAACACATAAACTTATAATACCGATCGCCACCGAACGTTAAGCGTGCGGACCCTATGGGTTCGAGAACTATGTAGACATGACCGAGACTCACTTCCGGTCAATAACCAATAGTAGAACCTGGATGCTCATATTGGTTCCTACATATTCTACGAAGATCTTTATTGGTCAAACCACATAACAACATACGTTGTTCCCTTTGTCATTGGTATGTCACTTGCCCGAGATTCGATCGTCGGTATCTCAATACCTAGTTCAATCTCGTTACCGGCAAGTCTCTTTACTCGTTCCGTAATACTTCATCCCACAACTAACTCATTAGTCACAATGCTTGCAAGGCTTATAGTGATGAGCATTACCGAGAGGGCCCAGAGATACCTCTCCGGAACACGGAGTGACAAATCCTAATCTCGATCTATGCCAACCCAACAAACACCTTCGGAGGCACCTGTAGAGCACCTTTATAATTACCCATTTATGTTGTGACGTTTGGTAGAACACAAAGTGTTCCTTCGGTATTTGGGAGTTGCATAATCTCATGGTCTGAGGAACTGGTATAAGTCATGAAGAAAGCAGTAGCAATGAAACTGACATGATCATAATGATAAGCTAACGGATGGGTCATGTCCATCACATAATTCTCCTAATGATGTGATCCCGTTCATCAAATGACAACACATGTTTATGGTTACGAAACATAACCATCTTTGATTAACGAGCTAGTCAAGTAGAGTCATACTAGGGACTATATGTTTTGTCTATGTATTCACACATGTACTAAGTTTCCGATTAATACAATTCTAGCATGAATAATAAACATTTATCATGAATTAAGGAAATAAATAATAACTTTATTATTGCCTCTAGGGCATATTTCCTTCAAAATCGCTAAAGCTAAAGACAATGAAATTATTGAAACTGATGAGATTATTGAAACTGATGAAGTACTTGAAACTAGAAATCTTGAAACACCTGTTAGACCTAGCGCTCCTAGATATGAATTGCCTAAGGTACCTGAGTGTTATGTTATGGATGAGGAAACAACTATAGACTTTCTTGCTTGCAATGATAGAGATGATTTAAAGAAATTATTACGCAAACTGAAAGAAAAATCTTTGAATTCTAGAATGCAATATGATCCTAAGTTTGCTACTTCACCTATCTTTGTTACCGATAAGGACTATGAATTCTCTGTCGACCCAGAGTTAATCAATTTGGTTGAATCTGATCCTTTCCATGGCTATGAAATGGAAACTGTTGTGGCACATCTTACTAAGTTAAATGATATGGCCACCCTTTTTGCTCATGATGAGAAAATTTGTTAGTAATATATTCTGAAGTTATTTCCGTTCTCATTAAAGGGTGATGCCAAGATATGGTACAATACTTGATCCTGGTAGCATGCATAGCCCCCAGGATATGATTTATTACTTCTGCGAAAAATATTTTCCTGCTCATAAAAAACAAGCTACCTTACAGGAAATATTTAACTTTGTGCAAATTGAAGAAGAGAGTCTCCCACAAGCTTGGGGGAGGCTTCTCCAATTGCTTAATGCTTTGCCCGATCATCCTCTTAAGAAAAATGAAACACTTGATATCTTCTATATTGGACTAACCGATGCTTCTAGGGACTTCCTAGATAGTTGTGCTGGTTGTGTTTTCAGGGAACGAAATGTTGAACAAGCTGAGGAATTATTGAATAATATATGGAAAAATTATGATGATTGGACTCTTCCTGAACCACCGCCTAAACCCACTCCGAAGAAGAGGGGTATCTTATATCCCAGTCCCGAAGATATGCAAGAGGCAAAAGAGAGTATGAAGGAAAAAGGTATTAAAGCCGAGGATGTTAAGAATTTACCACATATTGAAAAAATACATGGACTAAATACACCGCCTCCACGGGTGGTAGAGGTAAATTCTCTATTAAAGTTTGATGAAGGTGATATCCCTTACAATAAACATCCTAGTCAGTGCTTATATGAGTTTGACAACTACATTATGAAAACAAGATCACTTCAATGCCAATGTTATGAAACAATTGAAATATAATTCTGATATGATTGTCTGCTTGAGTGACTTGTTATTTAGAGTATCCAATGATGTTAGAGGTGTGGGAAAATGTGCCTCTATGGTTCAAACCCAGTTAGAAAAGGTTGCTAAATATCAAAGAGATTTGCTTGATGAAATGAATAATAACATGAATGATCATGCTATTAGAGTAGTAACTAGAGGTGGTAGAATAACTCAGGAACCACTTTATCCTGAAGGACACCCTAAAAGAATTGAACAATATTCACAAAGAATTAAAAATGATGCACCTAGTCCTTTTAAAAAGAAAAAGAAGAAGAAAAATATAGGACTTTGCATACCTCTAGTGAACCTGAGATAGAAAAACCTTCTGAAGATAACAAAGATGTCTCTATTTCTGATGCTGAAACTCAATCTGGTAATGAACATTCACCTAGTGATAATGAAAATGAAAATGATGATGTTCATGAAGACACTCCACCAGATAATGATGTTGAAATAGAACCAGCTGTTGATCTTGATAACTCACAACCTAAAAATAAAAGAGACGATAAAAGAGACTTTGTTGCTAGGAAACATTGTAAAGAAAGAGAACCATGGGTTCAAAAATCCATGCCCTTTACACCTAAACCAACTAAGAAAAAATATGATGAAGAATTTGAATGCTTTGCTGAAATGCTTAGGCCGCTTGATTGATATTTTAAAGATGGCCCCTTATGCAAAATACATGAAAGACATCATCACCAATAAGAGGAAAATACCTGAAGTTGAAATCTCCACCGTGCTTGCTAATTATTCTTTTAAGGACGGAGTAACTAAAAAACTTGGAGATCCAGGAATACCAACTATACCTCTCTCCATAAAACGAAATTATGTCAAAACTACTTTATGTGATTTAGGAGCTGGTGTTAGTGTTATGCCCTTCTCCTTATATAAAAGACATGTTTTGAATAAACTCACACCTACTGAAATATCTTTGCAAATGGTTGATAAATCACCTGCCACACCTATCGGTATTTGTGAGGATGTGACCGTTGTTGTTGCAAATGTTACTATCTTAACTGACTTTGTTATACTTGAGATGCCCGAGGACGACAACATGTCGATTATCCTTGGTAGACCATTCTTGAATACTGCAGGGGCCGTTATTGATTGCACTAAAAGTAATGTCACTTTTCATATCAATGGTAATGAGCATACGATGCACTTCCCGAAGAAACAATTCCAAGTGAATGGCATTAATGCTATTGAAAAATCTCCGACACTCACTATTGGAAGTTTTCAACTACCTCTACCTACTACCAAGAAGAAATATGAAATGCTTATTGTTGGGGATATGCATATTGTCGTTGAGGTAACTTAGTGTTTTACGAAAGTTCTTCGGTTTCATGCTAATCAGAAGTGGTTGTTAATAAGACTTGATCAACCTTATTAATGAATCATTTTTGAGAGGTATGAAGTTGATGAATCTAGTAGGCACAACCTTCTGTCCCTACCTTTTGTTTTCTATTTTCCTATTTAAATAAATAAAATGCCATGTTTTGTGTGGTTTTTGAATTTCCCATGCAATAAAAAAATGACCCAAAAATAAAAGTTCTCAGAATGCCCTGAAAATTTAACACAATTTTTTCTGAATATTTCTGAAATTTTTAGTGCAAATAACATCGAGGGGGTACACCAAGTGGGCACAACCCACCTAGGCGTTCCAGCAACCCTAGGCATGACCTGGTGGGTTGTGGTCCCCATGTGGGTCCCCTCACTTATCCCTTCAACCCATTCCTTCACCTACCTCCAGAAAAAATCACCATAGCTCTCTTTCTCGTGTTCTTGCTCTGAAACCCGCGGATTTCGATCTCTTTGCTCGAAGCTCCATTTCTGAAACTGTTTTTGGGGATTGCTACTTGGTATGTGACTCCTCCATTGCTCCAATTAGTTTTTGCTTTAGTGGATTATATTTTGAATAATTATCTACTCTTGGTGCTGTTGTAGATGAGCTTGCATGTTGAATTCTTAGAGTTCTAAGTAGTTTGAATGCTTAATATGGCCTATATGCATCCTTATGAGTAGTTGCTATCAATCTTGTGAAGTTTTGTTGACAAAAAAATTGTGGACTAAATTTTTTAGAATTTTATCTATAGGAATAAGATGAGTTTCTTTAGGAAGTTTGCCTCCAAGAAAAATGCCAACGGAGTCATTGGGGAATCATCACACAATGACCTCCATACTCGGAGAAGGGTGGATGTGCGGCTGTGCGAATGGCCACATAATCCCTTCGTGGATGGGGCCATGATCCATCAAGAGTTCGCCCAATTCGCTGCTAATGCTGGACTGACCAACTTCATTGCAGCTGAGTGTGAACAATACCATCTCCTTACAAATTCCTTTGTGCAAAATTTTCATTTTCTAAGTAGGAATAACCCCCTGGGGTGCAGTTTAACTTATATGCTGAAACCCGTCAAATGCCACTCACTCAGAGTTTGAGGACTTTTATCATACTCTGTCAGTGGGAGATGAGAGAGGCGTATTGAGTGTCACCGCCACTAGCTTGCAGTTTCCTTCTATGCATTATTTTGCTTTATTCATCACTAAGTGTTTAGTTGCTAGAGAAAAGGTTGGTGCACTCAGTGCTCCCGACTTTGCCATCTTACGCCGCGCACTTTATGGCGATAACACCTTTAGCCTCGGGGCTATTATTGCACGTCGTATGCACCTTAACAGAACCAAGGGCAAAAATTCATGGTGGTATCTATGCTACTTGTTTAGCGAGTCACTTTAACGTTCAAATCCGCCAACATGATTATCGTTTACCGAAGGTTTATTTAGATCACCAGGCGATGACGGATCACCAGTTTACTGATATTGACAGCTCTATTAATAATGTTCCTTACACGCTGGTCTTTAGTGTGGATTCCCGTGATATAATTCCGTTGCCTGCGCCTGCTTTGTTTGATTCTATTGCCAGGGGCAGATACAAGATCATGCCTAAGGACATTTTTGCCTACCGGAACGCCTAGGCAGCGGCGGAGGAGGAGCCTCAGGAGTGGGACGCTCAGGTACCTGCATCCCAACACTTCAACATGAGACCAGACGGCTACTACGAGTGGTGATCACCAAGCTAGGCCAAAAGCCTAAGCTTGGGGGAGTATGTATTTCCACCAACATTATATTCATGTGTGCACATTTCATTCCAGTTGTCGGTGTTCACACTTTTCATTATATTATCCATGCTAGATTTATTTTCTTGCTTTCTTCTCATGTGTTTGAAAAACTTGAGAAAACAAAAATATTTCTTGTTTCTTTTTGGTTTTTCTTTCTAGCTTAATTAGTTGTAGTATTAAAAGAAAACTCAAAAGATTTCTCATTCCTTCTTTTTGTTTGCTGGGAGCTTTCCCATGTAAACAATTTTTCACATGTTTATTTTCCTTTTGTTCAATTTGCTTTCTTTAAGAAAAGCTAAAAACTCCAAAAATATTTCAGTGTGCTTCTCTAAAATTCTTTTCTTTTGTTGAGCCATACTGAGGACAAGACCATGATGAAAATGTTGAGTGGCTCTCATATGTATTATTCTTGATATAGCAAAGATCCCAAATTACCTTGTCTTCTCCTTTTGAATAAAATGTTTGCAGATTCCAGCTTAGTCCACGACACTCTTGCACTATTATTATTTTCATATCATTTGGTTGTGCAAGTGAAAGGCAATAATGATGATATTTGATGAAGTGACTATGGCAGATTGAAACGGGTATGAACTCAACTTGCTCTATTTTTGTAAATATGTTTAACCTAGTATCCATGATTTAGCATATTATGATCAAACATGTTTGCAATGACAATTACAAATTATAGATTCTCATGCCATGCTTAACTAGTTGGGAGTGGATAATGATTTATCTTGGATGTCAACATGCATTAAAATGATTGTGATCATCATATGATGATATGGTATCCTCCTCTAAATGTTTCAAGTGGCTTGACTTGGCACATGTTCATGCATGCAGTTGAATCAAAACAACATAGCCTCTATTATATTTATGTTCATGGTGTTCATATCCTACTCATGCTAGTATTCATTGTTTATTATGCATAATGCATGTCCATGACCATTTTTGCTCTTTAGCTGGCCGCTTCTCAATCTATTTGCTAGCCTTCGCCTATACTAAGTGGAAATACTGCTTGTGCATCAAAATCCTAAAACCCAAAGTTTTTCCAGAAGAGTCCAGCATATCTACCTATATGCGGCATTACCCTGCTGTTCTAAGTAAATTTGCATGTGCCACCTCTAAAATTTCAAATGAACATATGTTTTTGTGTGCCTGGATTGTTCATAGAGCGATAAGGGGTAGTTGGTATCTTCCATGCTAAGCGGGTTATTCTCATGATGAGTGTTTATTCACTCATCCTTGCATGAGAGGGACGGTAATAGGGATTCCCAGTCCCGAAATCAAAAATTGCAAATAATTAAACAAAACTCCACCGGGATTGTTGTTGGTATGGATGGTACCCGTGGATTCGGCTAGCCATGGAGTGTGTTTATTGGTGGAGGGGGAGCAAACCTTTACTTTTACTGCTTGGGAACCGCCACTAATGTGTTTAGCATTGAAGATATTGATAACTTTTGGTCGTGAAGTAAACAGGAAGGGTGCATTCCCCAAAATTTCATTTATCTCTATTTTTAAAACTTTGAGCTCTGGCACCTCTGCTAATGCCTGCTTCCCTCTGTGAAGGGACTATCTATTTAATTTTATGTTGAGTCATCACCTTCACAAATAAGCGCCAGATCTGAGAGCACTATTGTCATCCTCATGCATTGTGTGTAGTTAGTGTTGAATGCATCATGACTGGATCTTTTCTACAATGAATTACAATGTTTAGTCGCTCTTGAACTTTGGAGGTGCTCTGCATTTATGTTTTGCGGTCTCAAAAAGGGCTAGTGAGATACCACTGTTGTCATATTATATCATGGTTGTTTTGATGAAGTATTGTCATTTGAGATATCTTATTATTGCTTGCTAGTTGCTTATGCCATTGATATGAGTTGATATAATTTTTAAGAGTTTATTGTTGACATGGTCTTTGCTAAAAACCTGGGTGCTACTTAAGCTTATTTATGTACACAAGAACAAAAGAGTTCGTAAAAGTTTTTCTTTTTCACTTTCAGTTTATTAACTGAATTGCTTGAGGACAAGCAAACGTTTAAGTTTGAGGGGGTTGATACGTCTCCGAAGTATCTACTTTTCCCGACACTTTTGCTCTTATTTTGGACACTAATTTGCATGATTTGAATGAAACTAACCCGGACTGACGCTATTTCAGCATAACTACCATGGTGTTGTTTTTGTGCAGAAATAAAAGTTCTCGGAATGGAATGAAACTTTTTGGAGAATTTTTATGCAATAAAGTAAAAATACTGGAGGCACGAACCACCGGAGGGCCCCCCCTAGGTGAGCACAACCCATAAGGGTGCACCCCCATCCTGGCATGCCCAGGTGGGTTATCCTCACCTGGTGGCCCCGCAGACCCTGAGTCCAACTCCTTAAATACCTATTTTTGGTGAGAAAAATCAAGAAGGAAGAATTATTGCATTTCACAAGACGGAGGCGCCCCCGCCTCCTGTACTTCATCGGGAGGCCAGATCTAGCGTCCGTTTGGGGCTCTGGAGAGGGGAATCTCCGATCTTCGTCATCACCAACCCTCCTTCATCGCCAATTCCATGATGCTCCCCACCAGGAGTGAGTAATTCCTTCGTAGGCCTGCTGGTTGGTGAGGATTTGGATGGGATTCATCATGTAATCGAGTTAGTTTTGTTAGGGCTTGATCCCTAGCATCCACAATGTTCTGAGATAAATGTTGCTATGACTTTGCTATGCTTAATGCTTGTCACTAGGGACCGAGTGCCATGAATTCAGATCTGAACCATTTATGTTTTCACCATTATATCTATGTTCTAGATCTGATCTTGCAAGTTATATGCACCTACTATGTGTTACGATCCGTAAACCTAGGAGTGACAATAGTCGGGATACTTTGCGGTGATGACCGCAGTTTGAGGAGTTCATGTATTCACTATGTGTTAATGCTTTGTTCCGGTTCTCTATTAAAAGTAGGCCTTAATATCCCTTAGTTTCCTTATGGACCCGCTGCCACAGGAGGGTAGGACAAAAGATGTCATGCATGTTCTTTTCATAAGCACTTTTGACTATTTACGAAATACCTGCCTACATTATATTTATGAACTAGAGCTAGTTTTGTATCGCCGTAGGTTATGACTGTTGTATGATGAATATCATCCAACGAATCCATGGATCCAATGCCTACGAGTTTTTCACATATTGTTCTTGCTAAGTTACTATTGCTATTGCTACTGTTACACTTGCTACAAAATCATTGCTATTACTGTTACTGTTGTTACTGTTACCACTGTTGCTATCAAAACTATCATACTACTATGCTATTGATTATCTTGCTGTAGATATTTAATCTCCAGGTGTGGTTGAATTGACAACTCAACTACTAATATTTGCAAATATTCTTTGACTCCCCTTGTGTCGAATCTATAAATTTGGGTTGAATACTCTACCCTCGAAAACTGTTGCGATCCCCTATACTTGTGGGTTATCAGGTGATGCAACACCAATTCCCGGAAGGCTTCAAGCCTATAAATATCGAGCCATACGATGGGACAACGGATCCATCCGTATGGATTGAAGATTTCATACTGCACATTCACATGGCACGAGGAGATGACCTCGATGCCATCAAGTACCTACCATTAAAGCTCAAGGGTCTGGCTCGACACTGGTTAAATAGCCTCCCCAAAGACTCCATATGATGTGGGCAGGAACTCAAAGAGGCCTTCTGAGCTAACTTTCAGGGCACGTATGTCCGCCCCCCGGACGCCGATGACCTGAGCCACGTAATCTAGCAGCCCGATGAGTTAGCCCGACAATTTTGGAACCGGTTTTTGACCAAGAAGAACCAGATCATTGATTGTCCGGAGGCTGAAGCTATGGCCACCTTCAAGCATTGTATTCGGGATGAATGGTAGCACGTCAGCTTGGCCAAGACAAGCCGAGAATGATGTCATCACTTACCTCCCTGATGACCCGCTTCTGCGCCAGAGAGGATAGTTGGTTGGCCCATAGAAGCACCAACCTAGAAGCCCTCGACACCTCTGATGTCCGGGACGGGAATGGAAATCCACGACGCAATAAGAACAAGCATCGACACAACAACAGTGAAGTCGACGAAACGGTAGTAAATGCTAGATTCCGTAATCTGAAGTCTGTACCAGAGAAAAAGCCTTCTAAAGGCAACTAGGATGGAACAACTAAATTGGATGCAATCTTGGACAGGCCGTGCCAGATCCATGGCACCCCCGAGAAGCCCACCAACCACACCAACCGTAACTGTTGGGTGATAAAACAGGCTGGCAAGCTCACAGCCGAAGACTCCAGTAAAAGCCCTCGGAGCAAGGACGATGAGGAGCCCCGCAGGCCGAGCAGTGGAGGCCAAAAACCCTTCCCTCCAGAGGTCAAGACGGTGAACATGATCTACACCACCCACATACCAAGAAAGGAGAGGAGGCATGCACTACGAGATGTTTACGCCGTCAAGCCCGTAGCGCCAAAGTACAACCCATGGTCGGCTTGCCCGATCACCTTCGATCGTAGGGACCATCTGACCAATATTTGTCATGGAGGATATGCGGCCCTGGTACTTGACCCCGTTCTCGATGGGTAGCACCTCACAAGAGTTCTCATGGACAGAGACAGTAGCCTCAATTTGATCTATGCAGACACGATGAGGAAGATGGGGATCGATCTGTCAAGGATAAAACCTAGTAACATCACTTCTAAGGGAGTTATTCCGGGCGTAGAATCCCGTTGCACGGGCATGGTGACTATGGAACTAGTATTCGGCTCACCAGACAACTTCCGAAGCGTAGATTTAATCTTCATATCGCCCCTTTCCGTAGTGGCTACATGATACGTCTCCAACGTATCTATAATTTTTGATTGTTCCATGATATTATATTATCCATCTTGGATGTTTTATATGCATTTATATGCTATTTTATATTATTTTTGGGACTAACCTATTAATCTAGAGCCCAGTGCCAGTTTCTGTTTTTTCTTTGTTTTGACTTTACAGAAAAGGAATACCAAATGGAGTCCAAATGACCTGAAACTTTACGGTGATTATTTTTGGACCAGAAGAAGCCCATGGAGCATCGAAGATGGATCAGAAGAGTCCCGAGGCCACCACAAGGGTGGAGGGCGCGCCCTACCCCCTGGGTGCACCCCCCCTACCTTGTGGCTGCCTCGTGGACCCCCTGACTTGTTCCCGAGGCCAACACCTCCTATATATCCCCAAACTTCCAAAACAGAACCTAGATCGGGAGTTTTGCCGCCGCACGCCTCCGTAGCCACGAAAAACCAATCGAGACCCTGTTCCGGCACCCTGGCGGAGGGGGGATCAATCACAGGTGGCCATCTTCATCATCCTGGCGCTCTCCATGATGAGGAGGGAGTAGTTCACCCTCAGGGCTGAGGGTATGTACTAGTAGCTATGTGTTTGATCTCTCTCTCTCTCTCTCTCGTGTTCTTGATATGGCATGATCTTGATGTACCATGAGCTTTGCTATTATAGTTGGATCTTATGATGCTTCTCCCCCTCTACCTTCTCGTAATGGATTGAGTTTTCCCTTTGAAGTTATCTTATTGGATTGAGTCTTTAAGGATTTGAGAACACTTGATGTATGTCTTGCATGTGCTTATCTGTGGTGACAATGGGATATTCACGTGATCCACTTGATGTATGTTTTGGTGATCGACTTTCGGGTTCTGTGACCTGGTGAACTTATGCATAGGGGTTGGCACACGTTTTCGTCTTGACTCTCCGGTAGAAACTTTGGGGCACTCTTTGAAGTTCTTTGTGTTGGTTTGAATAGATGAATCTGAGATTGTGTGATGCATATTGTATAATCAAACCCGCGGATACTTATGGTGACATTGGAGTATCTAGGTGACATTAGGGTTTTGGTTGATGTGTGTCTTAAGGTGTTATTTTACAACGAACTCTAGGGCTGTTTGTGACACTTATAGGGATAGCCCAATGGATTGATCGAAAAGAATAACTTTGAGGTGGTTTCGTACACTACAATAATCTCTTCGTTTGTCTCAGCTATTAGTGACTTTGGAGTGACTCTTTGTTGCATGTTGAGGGGTTGTGATATGATCCAATTATGTTATCATTGTTGAGAGAACTTGCACTAGTGAAAGTATGAACCCTAGGCCTTGTTTTAAAGCATTGCAATACCGTTTTCGGTAACTTTTGTTACTTGCTACCTTGCTGTTTTTACATTTTCAGATTACAAAAACCTATATCTACCATCCATATTACACTTGTATCATCATCTCTTCACCGAACTAGTGCACCTATACAATTTACCATTGTATTGGATGTGTTGGGTACACAAGAGACTCTTTGTTATTTGGTTGCAAGGTTGTTTGAGACAGACCATCTTCATCCTACGCCTCCCACGGATTGATAAACCTTAGGTCATCCACTTGAAGGAAAGTTGCTACTGTCCTACAAAACTCTGCGCTTGGAGGCCCAACACGAGTCTACAAGAAGAAGGTTGCGTAGTAGACATCAAGCTCTTTCCTGGCGCCGTTGCCGGGGAGGTTATTGCTTGAAGGTACATCTTTAGATCTTGCAATCGAATCTTTTAATTTCTTGTTTTATCACTAGTTTAGTCTATAAAAGAAAACTACAAAAAAATGGAATTGAGGTTGCCTCATATGCTTCATCTTTTTAATATCTTTCTTGAAAATGATGGAAAGGAAAATTGTGCCCGGGTGTTAGAAGAAGAAGTCTATAAAATGTTTGGCACTAAATCTTTGAATGATGAGCATGATCGCAATGTTGTTAGTATGAATTGTTTGAATATCGATGATGCTAATGATATGCAAAGCTACAAGCTTGGGGATGCTATGTTTAATGATGATTATATTTTTTGTCCCCCAAGTTTTCATGAGCAAATTTATTATGATGAAAGCATGCTTCCTATTTATGATGATTATATTGATGAAAGTGGGTTTGGAAGAGTGTAAACTTTAGGAAGTAATGATCCCACTATTTTGGAGGGTGTTGAATCTTATTGTGATAATTATGAAAGTGGATTTGGAGAGGTCATTGAGGGAGTCCTGTATTCGGGGGTCCTCAGGTGTCCGGCCTAGGAATATGGGCCAGGTTGGATGGGCCGTAAAAGATCAAGCTAAAGACCATCCTTCGTGTCTGGTTGGGACTTCTCCATACGTGAACGACAAGATTAGAGTCCGGGTGTACTGTTTCCTTCCCTGAGGAACCGACCTTGTACAAACCCTAGGGCCCTTAGGTGTGTATATAAACTGGAAGGTTTAGTCGATAGAGGCGATTATTATCATCATAGGCTAGACATCTAGGGTTTAGCCGCCACGATCTCGAGGTAGATCAACTCTTGTAACATCTATACTCTTCGAATATAATCAAGCAGGAGTAGGGTTTTACCTCCTTATAGAGGGCCCGAACCTGGGTAAACACTGTGTCCCTTTATCCACTATTACCATCGATCCTTAGACGCACAGCTTGGGCCACCCTACCCGAGATCTACCGGTTTTGACACCGACATTGGTGCTTTCATTAGAGCTCTGCCATGCTGTCTACAAAAGCGATCCATGGCTCGCCTATTCATCAACGACGATATCACTTCTGGAAGGAGCCTGACTCCTGGGCATGCCCTCTAGCTCAGTGGTTTCACCGTAGGAGCTTGTACGGCCGTCAAGCCCACAACACCCACTACAGTCGCCGAACACCGTCTTCGCATCAGCCTTGAGTACTCCGAAAAGATGGATCTGGCAGATGTCTCGTCTTTGAACGAACTGCTGGACTGCATCGCCGCCCTGGAATCTCAATAGACTATGATCGGATTGGGCTAAAGCCTGACCAGAGGGAAATTAATCACCCATCGATCACCCACCTCGTAGCGGTCATTTAGGAACTGGCTGAAGACACTTCCCTCCCCATGTTGAAGACCAAGTATGTTCGGGTCTCCGAATCCCCTGATCCGGGTACTCTCCCTTTGGACGGGACTTCACGTCTTCCGTACTCTGGCTCAGGCATAGGATCGTGGGAGCCCTTGGACCTCCCCGGACCTGAACCGGTCGCCTCGGAGACCCTTCATGCTCCAAATGCAGATGTGGGATAGGATCTAAATTTTCAACCACCCACCCACCACAATCAATATTCTCCAAGAAACTCAGGTCCTCCGGATATATACGACCTGATGTATATGGGGCAGCAACCTCAGGAAACGGTCCACCACTTTTGGGCCAGATTCCTGCTTGTTAAAAACAAGATCAAAGATTGCCCCGACGACGACATAGTTTCGGTCTTTCATCGCAATTGCACCGACGAGGGGATTTTGAATGCCCTTGACCATTGTCACATACAAAGCTTCACAGAACTATCACAGGTGGTGCAAAAATACTATGCGATGGAAAGCACATGGAGGCCCCAGAAAACTCAACTGGAGCCCCCTGTCTTTAAGCAGTGTGCAGCTCGAACTAAACGGACATACCCTAGCGGGTCACCCGACGACCAATCGATGGGCAGAAAAAATAAACCCTTCATGGGACATAGGTCCGTTCTTGACGAACTTATGGACAAGCCCTGTCCGATACATGCCACTCCGCGCACAGACCCAACCCATAGCCTTTGAGCATGTTGGGTACTCCGACAAGTAGCAAAGAGTGGAGAGGTCATCCTCACCACCACTCCAAAGAAATACCCTCAGGAGAGGGACGGCTTTAATGTCCTTACGGTCTTCGAGACCTTTTCTTCAAATAATTGGCGCAAAAGGGCACTCTGTGACCTCACCGGAGTCCACCAAGTTACGCACTAAGCCCATGGAATGACACGACAATAACCTTTATAGCCGAAGACGAACCAAAGGCTCGATTAGTCCGAGCACCCGCCGCCCTAGTACTAAACCCCATTGTGGATGATTTTCGGCTTACTAAAGTGCTCATGGATGGCGTCAGTGGGCTTAACCTCATTTATGAATACACGCTCGATAAAATGCAGATGGATAGATCACGCATCGAGCAAAGCAATACCACCTTCCGAGGCATTATCCCCAGTCGAGAAGCAAGATGCTCTGGGAGAATTAAAATGGATGTGGTATTCGGCACGCCCGAAAACTACAGATCCGAAGAGTTGCTCTTTCATGTGGTCCCCTTCAACAGTGGGTATCACGCCATCCTCGGACGGGACGCTTTCTCAAGCTTCCAAGCTATACCCCATTACGGGTATATGAAGCTTAAATGCTCTGACCCAATGGAATCATAACAATTTCAAGCGACCCGGACAAAGCCCTCCGTGCCGAAAACAAAACCGCATCCCTGGCCCTCGAGGCATTATCCGAAGCCCTAGCGGCTGAAGAATTAACAAATTTACGGTCCACGGCGGATATGGACGATGTGATCCTCGATAAGAGATCTAAATCCACCTCTTTTAAGCCAGCTGAGGAAATAGTTAAAGTTCAAGTGCACCGGATGGACCCTAATTAAGAAGACAACATCTATCGGAGCACAGCTGGATCCGGCAGTGGACGCGTCTCTATGCACATTCTTGAGAGAGATTTGGGATATTTTCTCCTGGCACCCTTTAGACATGCCCGACATCCCATGCAGGCTGGCCGAACACAGTCTCAATATAATCAAGGGATTCAAACCCGTGAAGCAGACACTACGACAATTCTCTGACCCCAAGCGTCAAGCCATGGGAGAAGAGCTAGCCAAGTTGCTAGAGGCTGGGTTTATTAGGGAAATCAAACATCCAGATTGGTTAGCCAACTTGGTCATGGTACCAAAGAAGGACAAATCCTGGCGCATGTGCGTCGATTTCAAAGACCTCAATAAGGCTTGCCCTAAAGACCCTTTCCCACTACCCCGCATCGACCAAATCATTGATGCGACAGCCAGACACGATTCTTTGTGTTTCCTCGACACCCATTCCGGATACCATCAAATTAAAATGAAGGAATCGGATCAGGCCGCAACAGCGTTCATCACCCCATACGGTCCTTTCTGCTTCAACACTATGCCCTTCGGACTCAAAGATGCTGGGGCTACCTACCAACATATGATTCAAACATGCTTGGAAAAACAAATCGGCAAAACAGTCGAAGCATACGTAGACAACGTGGTTACCAAGACGAAGCGCGTCGAAACACTGGTGGATGATCTTCGCCTCACCTTCGACAACCTTCAGACACACGACATACGGCTTAATCCGGAAAAATGTTTCTTCAGAGTCCCAGCCGGAAAATTGCTAGGGTTTATTGTTTCCCATAGAGGAATTGAAGCAAACCCAGCCAAGATCCAAGCTCTATCACAATTGTCTATACCAATAGACCTAAAGCAAGTCCAAAAACTAGCAGGGTGCATTGCGGCCTGAAGCCATTTTATCTCCAAATTGGGAGAAAAAGCGTTACCACTCTACAAGCTATTACGACGCATTGATAACTTTGAATGGACGAACGCTGCAATAGCCGGATTGGAAGAAATCAAGGTCCTACTTGCAAGCAACCCAATCCTAGCCGCCCCAGGTGTTGGCGAGCCTATGCTATTATACATTTCGGCAACTAACCAAGTAGTTAGTGCCGTACTCGTCGTCGAACAAGGGGAGGAGGGACATAAATTCCCCACCCAAAAACCAGTCTATTATGTATCAGAGGTCCTCACACCTTGCAAATCCCGATACCCCCACCACTTGAAGATAGCCTATATGGTCTTCATGGCATCCCGTAAACTGCAACACTATTTTCAAGAGTGTTTGATCACAGTGGCATCCGAAGTACCACTTAACGACATTATCAATAACAGGGACGCCACTGGCCGCATAGCAAAATGGGCCATCGAGCTTTTACCGTTCGAAATAATATACAAGCCATGTTGGGCTATTAAATCCCAGGTGTTGGCTGACTTTGTCACTGAATGGATGGAAGCCGAACTCCCTAAAGAGTATAATTCATACTCCAATTGGATTATGTACTTTGACGGCTCCAAAATGCTGGCCGGATTTGGGGCTGGCGTCATCCTAACATCTCCTACCGGGGATACAGTCTGCTATGTATTACAAATTATGTATATGGACTCCAATAATACAGCCTAATATGAGGCACTTCTGCATGGTCTTCGCATGGCTGTCTCCATGGGTATACAACGCCTGGAGGTGTGTGTGGTGATTCCAACCTTGCAATATCCCAGGTCAATGGAGAGTTCACCGCAAAGGATCCAAAAATGACGGCATATCGAAACACCATATTAAAAATATCAGCTCGGTTGGAGGGACTTGAGTTTCATCTTGTCTCTCGAGATAGTAACCAAACAACCGACATCCTTGCTCGCATGGGTGCTAAGCGCGACCCTGTGCCACCTAACACTTTCGTGGAAAGGCTCTTCAAGCCATCCCTAGTATGGCAGGGTGAGATCAGAGAAGATAGTGAATACCTAGTCACACCCCAGCTGCCGAACACAATGCAGATACCATCGGGGGTTCGTATATCGAGATAACACCCTCTGCTCATGAGATCATGGCTGTTATCGCTCCCTGGACCGAACCATTCCTGGCCTACCTTAATAGGAAAGAGCTTCCCGATGATCAAAATGAAGCTCGGTGCATAGTTCGACTCTCTAAAGCCTTCAAAGTGCATGAGGGTGAACTGTACAAAAGAGCACTACCGGAGTACTCCAAAGGTGTATCTCCGAAGAGGAGGGAAGGCAACTCTTATCAGAAATACATGTTAGCCTGGGTAGTCATCACGCTGCTGCTCGAGCCCTCGTAAGCAAGGCGTTCAGGACAGGTTTTTTCTGGCCCACGACTCGACCAAACACCCAAGCCTTTGTCCAACATTGTGTGGGCTGTCAGCTTTTCGCCAATCAAATTCATATGCCTCCCACCGCATTAAAAACAATCCCCATTACTTGGCCCTTCGCGGTCTGGGGGCTTGATATGGTTGGTCCCTGATACGTCTCCAACGTATCTATAATTTATGAAGTATTCATACTATTATATTATCCATCGTAGATGTTTTATATGCATTTATATGCTATTTTATACGATTTTTGGGACTAACCTATTAACCTAGAGCCCAGTGCCAGTTTCTATTTTTTCCTTGTTTTTGAGTTTTACAGAAAAGGAATACCAAACGGAGTCCAATTGATGTGCCAATTTTTGATGATTTTTTATGGACCAAAAGAAGCCCCTAGAGTAAAAGAGTTGGGCCAGAAGAGTCCCGGGCTGTCCACGAGGGTGGGGGCGCGCCCACCCCCCTGGGCGTGGGCCCCTATCTCGTGGACGATTCAGAGACCCCCCTCACATGAGACCGACACCAAAAATTCCTATAAATACAGAAACCTCCAGAAAATAACCTAGATCGGAAGTTCCACTGCCGCAAGCCTCTGTAGCCACGAGAAATCAATCTAGGCCCTCTCTGGCACCCTACCGGAGGGGCCCAGCATCACCGGAGGGGCCATCATTCCCATGAAGGCCAAGGACCAGAGGAAGAACATCTCCCCATCCAGGGGGAGGCCATGGAGGAGGAAGCACAAGGGGGAGGACCTCTCCTCCTCTCTCTCGGTGGCGCCGGAGTGCCATCGGGAGGGGAATCATCGCCGCGGTGACCATCTTCATCAACATCACCATCATCATCACCATCCTCATCTCTTTTACGTGGTCCACTCTCCTGCACCCCGTTGTAATCCCTACTTGAACATGGTGCTTTATGCCACATATTATGATCCAATGATGTGTTGCCATCCTAGGATGTTTTGAGTAGATATCTTTTGTCTTTGGGTTGATTGATGATCTAGATTGGTATGAGTTGTATGTTTTATTTTGGTGCTGTCCAATTGTGCCCTCCATGTCACGCAAGCGTGAGGGATTCCCGTTGTAGGGTGTTGCAATACGTTCATGATTCGCTTATAGTGGGTTTCTTGAGTGACAGAAGCATAAAACCGAGTAAGGGGGTTGTGGCGTATGGGATAAAGGGGACTTGATGCTTTAATGCTATGGTTGGGTTTTACCTTAATGATCTTTAGTAGTTGCGGATGCTTGCTAGAGTTCCAATCATAAGTGCATATGATCCAAGAAGATAAAGTATGTTAGCTTATGCCTCTCCCTCATATGAAATTATGACGACTACCGGTCTTGTCAACAATTGCCTAGGATAATTCGGCACACCGATCTATCATTATTCCACACTCGCTATTTATAATATTTAGTAATATATTCTAACTTTATGATAACAGCACCTACTTTTATATTTTAGCTCTCCGATATCATGCAAAGTTATTCTCTTCATACCCACAACGTAGTTTTATTTCTCGTATCTAGTTGGAAGCAAACGTTCGGTGTACATAGAGTCGTATCAATGGCAGATATGACTTGAGAGAATATTGATCTTACCTTTATCTACTTGTGGGTTCGACACTCCATACTTATCACTTCCACCTTTGAAAATTGCTACGATGATTCCCTGCACTTGGGGATTATCAAGCTCTTTTCTGGTGCCGTTGCCGGGGAGCAATAGCGTGGGGTTGATATTCTCGTGTGTGCTTGTTTGCTTTCTTCACTAAGTAGATTTTGTTTTTCATTTTTGTTTCTGTTTAGTTGTGGGTGAAACATACAAAAAAATTAAAGAATGAAAATAATATTTTTTTTACTTGCCTCTCATGCCTAAAAAAGTTTTTCAAAAAGAGAAGTGATTGGAAAGTTATGCATTGAAGAAGTGAGGGTCGACCTTGAGCACTTGTGTTCATGCTCACGGAAACAATGTAGAATTTTTCATGGAAGTTTCTCTGTAAATAATTATCCCCTTGTATATATCCATTGTTTGTTTGATGATTAGATTGCTTGTTTACTATGTGCAGAACAAAAACAGAAACTTTGGCTGTAGCGCGTGATTTTACATTTTTTACTGGAAGGTCAAATGGGTCTGAAACTTTTTGCACATCACTTATGTACAAATTTTTCAAATGGTCATATTTATTTCATAATTTTTGGAGTTACAGAAGTTTAGTAAACTTCCAGATTACTACAGACTGTCCTGTTTTTGACAGATTCTGTTTCTCGCGTGTTGGTTGCTTATTTTGATGAATCTATGGCTAGTATAGGGGGGTATGAACCATAGAGAAGTTGTAATACATTAGGTTTAACACCAATATAAATAAAGAATGAGTTCATTACAGTACCTTAAAGTGGTAGTTTGCTTTATTACACTAACGGATCTCACAAAGTTTTTGTTAAAGTTTTGTGTGGATGAAGTGTTCGAAGATCGAGGAGCTATCAATATGAGAAGAATAAAAAGAGGAAATAGTTCAAGCTTGGGGATGCACAGGGAACCCAAAGTAAATATTTCAAAGGATAATCAAGCATCTAAGCTTGGGGATGCCCCGGTTGGCATCCCATCTTTCTTCTTCAACATATATCAGTTTACCTCGGTTTTTGTTTTGTTCACATGATTTGTGTCCTTAGTGTTTTTGTTTTTTTCCTTTAAGAACCATGCTAGTATGAGTTATTTATTCATTGATTTATAGAATACTTCATGTGCTTCACTTATATCTTTTAAGTATGATCTTATAGAATTGCTCTTTGTGCTTCACTTAAATCTTTTGAGTATGGTTTTATAGAATGCTTCATGTGCTTCACTTACATATTTTGAGCTTGGATATTGGTTAGTCTATATTAATTGTAGGATGCTCCATGAAATTTACTTATATCTTTTGGAGTATGAATAATACTATCATCTAAAGTGGGTTTGGAAGAGTGTCAACTTTACGAATTAGTGATCCCACTATTCCGAATGAGAAGAATTTTGCTTATGTGGAGAGTATAAAAATTTCTATGCTTGTAGATCATGAAAAGAATGCTTTATGTGATGGTTACATTGTTGAATTAATTCATGATGCTACTGAAAATTATTATGAGGGAGTAATTTATGCTTGTAGGAGTTGCAATAATACCAAGTTTCCTCTCTATGTGCTTAAAGTTTTGAAGTTATACTTGTTTTGCCTTCCTATGCTAGTTGATTCTTGTTCCTATAAATTATGTGCTCACAAAATCCCTAGGCATAGGAAGTGGGTTAGAATTAAATGTGCTAGTCATATTCTTCATGATGCTCTCTCTATGTTTCAATTCTTTTCTTTTATGTGAGCATCATTGAAATCGTCATGCCTAGCTAAAAGGCATTAAAGAAAAGCGCTTGTTGGGAGACAACCCAATATCTACCCTTGCTGTGTTTGTGTGTTTACATGATTAATCTAATGTAGTAATCATGTTTTACAGCTTTTGTTTCAATAAATTGCCAAATAAGACCTTTGGCAAGACTTGGGTGAAAGTTAATGTGATCTTGCTGTAAAAAACAAAAACTTTGCACTCACGGGATTAGCTGCCATTTTTTACAGAAGAGTGATTTTGAGTTGATTCTTTTTTCAGAAGATTAATAGACAAATTACTCACGTCCACCAATTTATTTCTTAATTTTTGGAGTAGCATAAGTATGGTTGTTTTTCAGATCATTACAGATTGTTCTGTTTCTGACAGATTCTGTTTTCATTACATAGTTTGCTTCTTTTCTAGTTTCTATGGCTTAAATTTCTCAATATAAATTGTAGAAATGATGTGGTATAGTAGGTATTGTGTGATAAAAATTATGAACCTTGTCTTTGACAGTACCAAAGTGAATGGTTTACTCTTTATCATACTAACCTATCTCACGAAGTTCCGTTAAGTTTTGCGTGATTGAAGTTTTCAAGCTTTGGGTGAGATATTGATATGAGGAGAATAAGGAGCGGAAAGACCCTAAGCTTGGGGATGACCAATGCACCCCAAGGTAATATTCAAGGAAGACTCAAGCGCCTAAGCTTGGGGATGCCTCGAAAGGCATCCCCTCTTTCGTCTTCAAAACTATCGGTATACTTTACTCGAAGCTATATTTGTATTCGTCACATGATATGTGTTTTGCTTGAGCGTATTTTCAATTTTACTTGCTCTTGGAATAAAATCATTGGATCTGAAATCTTGAATGAAAAAGAATCCTCCCATGGCTAGTTAATTATTTGACTACTCAGTGTTCTTCACTTATATCTTTTTGGAGTAGTTTGTCATTTACTCACGCGCTTCATGTATATCCTATGAGTAAATGGTTGAATGAATTGAATCATAAATCTCAATTTATATATATTTCATATGCTTATACCATGGATAGTAATGACTTCACACATAATAAGTATAGGTAGTAAACTTATTGAAAGTTAGCAAACGCAGAATTGGACACTGGAACAATTCATGAAAGAATATTGAAGGAAGAGAGATTTCACATATAAATATACTATCTTGGACATCTTTTGTAATTATGAGCACTCATTAAAATATGACATGCTAAAAGGTTGATGTTGGACAAGGAAGACAACTTAATGGGATATGTTTTCCTATATCCGAAACGTTATATTGTCTTGGATCATCCAACATGTTGAGATTGCCTTTCCCTCTCATGCTAGACAAATTCTTTGCACCAAGTAGAAATACTACTTGTGCTTCCAAACATCCCTTAAACTAGTTTTTCCATGAGAGTCCACCATACCTACCTATGGATTGAGTAAGATCCTTCAAGTAAGTTGTCATCGGTGCATGCAATAAAAATTGCTATCTAAATATGTATGATCTATTAATGCAAAGAAAATAGGCTTTATATGAACTTGTGATAGGGAAGAAATAAAAGCGACAGACTGCATAATAAAGGTCTCTATCACAAGAGGCAATATAAAGTGATGTTCTTTTGCATTAAGATTTTGTTCATCCAACCTTAAAATCACATGACAACCTATGACCCTCTATGAAGGGCCTATCTTTTACTTTTATCTTCTACCCTTATACACGAGTCATGGTGATCATCACCTTTCCTTTTTACACTTTTTACTTTGGCAAGCACTTTGTGTTGGAGCGATCTTGATATATATATCCACTTGGATGTAGGTTTTCATATTGTTGACATTAACCTTGAGGTAAAAGGTTCGGAGGCAAAACTATAAGCCCCTATCTTTCTCTGTGTCCGATTAAAACTTTGAACCCATAAATATCACATGAGTGTAGCAATTGTGAAAGACTATATGATAGTTGAGTATGTGGGATTTGCTAAATCAAAGCTCTTACATAGACCCTTCATGAAAATAAGATGAATTGCAATTGTTTGATGACTAAGAGCACTGTTTGTTAGTTTTCAAGAAAGTTTATGATCTATACTTTAACATGTGAATAGCTTATTACTTGATCATGAAAAGTTTTATGAGATGAGCTACTGTTATGACATATAATGATGCTAGAAAAGGTGATTGAAATTATCATTGATCAAACTTGTGCACCTGCTAGCATTCACGCTTCATAAATTATTTCTTTTATCATTTACCTACTCGAGGACGAGCATGAATTAAGCTTGGGGATGCTGATACGTCTCCAATGTATCTATAATTTATGAAGTATTCATGCTATTATATTATCCATCGTAGATGTTTTATATGCATTTATATGCTATTTTATATGATTTTTGGGACTAACCTATTAACCTAGAGCCCAGTGCCAGTTTCTGTTTTCCTTGTTTTTGAGTTTTACAGAAAAGGAATACCAAACGGAGTCCAATTGACGTGCCAATTTTTGATGATTTTTTATGGACCAAAATAAGCCCCTGGAGTAAAAGATTTGGGCCTGAAGATTCCCAGGCTGTCCACGAGGGTGGGGGGCGCGCCCACCCCCTGGGTGTGGGCCCCTATCTCGTGGACGATTCAGAGACCCCCCTCACATGAGACCGACACCAAAAATTCCTATAAATACAGAAACCTCCAGAAAATAACCTATATCGGAAGTTCCGCTGCCGCAAGCCTCTGTAGCCACGAGAAATCAATCTAGGCCCTCTCTGGCACCCTACCGGAGGGGCCCAGCATCATCGGAGGCCATGGAGGAGGATCCCGGAGGGGCCATTATCGCCATGAAGGCCAAGGACCAGAGGGAGAACCTCTCCCCATCCAGGGGAGGCCATGGAGGAGGAAGCACAAGGGGGAGGACCTCTCCTCCTCTCTCTCGGTGGCGCCGGAGTCCCATCGGGAGGGGAATCATCGCCACGGTGATCGTCTTCATCAACATCACCATCATCATCACCATCCTCATATCTTTTACGCGGTTCACTCTCCCGCACCCCACTGTAATCCCTACTTGAACATGGTGCTTTATGCCACATATTATGATCCAATGTTGTGTTGCCATCGTATGATGTTTTGAGTAGATATCTTTTGTCTTTGGGTTATTGATGATCTAGATTGGTATGAGTTGTATGTTTTATTTTGGTGCTGTCCTATTGTGCCCCCAGTGTCGCGCAAGCGTGAGGGATTCCCGCTGTATGGTGTTGCAATACGTTCATGATTCGCTTATAGTGGGTTGCTTGAGTGACAGAAGCATAAACCCGAGTAAGGGGGTTGTGGCATATGGGATAAAGGGGACTTGATGCTTTAATGCTATGGTTGGGTTTTACCTTAATGATCTTTAGTAGTTGCACTACAAAAAAAATACACTTCCGTGATGATACATGTTTGTCACAGTAGGTCGCGTTTTCTGTCATGCATGTACATCCATGACAAATTTATGACAGAATCAAGATAGTCATACCTGTGCCGTCGTAGAAGTGTTCCATGACATTACCAAAATTATCATCATGGAAGTGTCCACTTCCATGATGATAAATCGCGCGTCACAGAAGTGCTTTCGTCAAGGGTGACCGACATGTGGCATCCACCGTAACGGAACGCCGTTAAGATATCTTGTCGGGTTTTGGATCCGATAACCCATTAACAACCCCGACCAATGGGGATTTTCCACGTGTAAAATCATCATTGGCTGGAGGAAACACGTGTCGGCTCATCGTTGGGACAGATGCCATCCACTCATTGGACAAAAGGCACCTATGATACGTCGACACGTGGCACGGCCCAACAGAGGCCCATTCCTGTGAAAAGGATGACCCGTTTTACTTGGTCAAAAGGTGGCGGGCCGGCCCATGGAAAGCCTGTTAACGGCCTGTTCGCATATAGCCCATTTACAGCCCGCTAACCCAAGGCCCGTTACGCCCTATTCGAATTAGGCCCAGTAGCGTCATCTGGGCCATCCAATATGATTCCAGCCCGTTTTCACTTCTGGCCCATGTATGGCCCATGACGTCTTTCAGCCCATATGAGGCCCTACGTAACTCCTGGCCTATTAACGGCCTGTGGTGAAACTGGCCCGTAATGAACAGTGTATCACTTTACACCCATTAACGGCCCGTGGTGAAACTGGCCCGTAAGGAACAGTGTATCACTTTATACCCATTAACGGCCCGTTATTCTGGTGGGCCGTTTCCAGCCCATGTTATCTTTCGACCTTCTCAGAGCCCATTTATTCTTGGGCTCATTTCCAGCATTCGTTTACCTACGGCCCGTTACTGTCATTTTCTTCTTGTGGGCCAAATTCAGCCCGTGGTTACAGTCGGCCCGTTTGTGGCCCGTTAATACGTTGGGCCGTTTTCATAGCGTCATTAAATACGGCCTATTAACGATGGCCCATTATGGTCGGCCCATGAACGGACGATTCCAACTCTAGCCCGTTTACGGCCTGAATGCGGTCTGTTTGGCCCATGTTTGGCCAATCGATCATACAACCCGTATAAGGCCCATTGATGATACGACCCATAGAAGGCCCATTGTTTCTACGGCCCGTAGAAGGCCCACTGTTTCTACGGCCCATAGAAGGCCCACTGCTTCTATGACCCGTAGAAGGCCCACTGCTTATACGACCCGTAGAAGGCCCACTGTTTCTACGGTCCGTAGGAGGCGCAGTGTCACTACAGTAAATATTAGCCCATGGTTATTATGTCCTAGTTTTAAAAAATAGGTTATTGCAGCCACTAGCAAACCGCAGAAACATAACTGCACCGACTACAAGCAAACAAATAAACAAGACAACAAGGAAATAAATAAGCAAGCAACTTACACTAGGCTATCATGGCTATTACACATATTACATCCAGTGGGCATCAAAGTTCGCCACCAGTGCAAATATAGGGAACACAACAGCATATAAATGCCGCAGCAAAACAATTCCAGAACTAAAACCACTTCAGAAGAGCTCAAGAAACAATATCCTGGGTACCCATAATGCTGGCAAGATTCTTAGCAAGCTTATTAACTTTCTCTTGTTTGGCGCTTAAGTCCTCCAGCGCTTGCTGTTGCACCAGAAAGTATGCATCTGAATTCTGTAGGGACTTCCTCAGTCCTTCGGCTTCTTGTCGCATAACATCTGATCAATGTCTTTCAACTTGAAGTTGAGACTCAACAAGCCGAACTGATTCAGGCAAAGAGTTCGAAGAGCTGGTGCCAGCAGTGGTAGCCAGTAACTCGAACACTACATCAAGACAGGACTTTGGGGTTGTCTCAGTGTCTTCAATATAGTTTTTATCAGCTTTCTTGGAGACCAACAGGGATGTCTCACTATCTTGAACCTTATCTGCATTACTTCCTTTACCATTTCATAACGGGGTACTCTTCTCCAATATTTTATCCGCGTTCTAAAAGAGAAACAAACAAACACATCTCAGGTTTACAATGTAGTATATGAAACTCATTTTGGTAAACCAGTTCAGTACTAAGGTGGACAGGATAACAGCATGAAACAAACATATATCTATGTAGTATGGTCACTGTATGGTCTATATCATTCTAGTTTATGTTGCCAAATCAAGATAGATACAGTTCGAATCATATCTATTTAAGAGAAAGCAGCATAGACAAAATATAAGTGTGGGAAACTACACAACAATAACAACACTTGTAATGTGCATGGCATGAGAACATAATTGTTTATTCAATTGAAACTGAAATCAACATAGAGCAAGTTACAACAGCAAACATCCAAACACGTTGAAGAAATAGGTTTAAAACATACCTGTTGTGCCATTGGAGTTTCAATTGCATCCTTCAAATTTGAAATTAGTTGGTATCAGTAAATACAGTGATGCAAGAGCAAAGTAGTATGAACCATAGCTACGGAACCTGACCTAAGAATAATTCTTCTTCTGCTTTAAGCGTTGACTTCGGGTTCGGAGTGGTGGTCCTCGTGATTTGGGCACTGCAGTTGCCATACTAACTGCTCGTGTTTGGGTGCTCTATGGTGGAGACGGTGCTGTGTCAACGGGAACTGGGTGTCTATCTGCTGGGGTTGGGGTTAGAAGGGTGTAGCTGGATCTCTGTCCAACAGGGTAGGGGTACAATCTGCATGAGTGTGGGTTATGTGTGGTGGGGCTGGTTCTTGGGCAAGTACAACCGTGGTTCTATCTGCATCGACATGTAGCACGATCTTTTCTGAAGACCGTGTTTTTACTCCCACGGATACTGCCATCACTCCCTCCAATTGAAATGGCTGATAAACAAGAAAAGTAATTGAATGTACAGACATTGTAAGATAGACAGGTGCAATGGATAGTAGGGAAGAAAACAGGGCATGAAGTAATTCACATTTATGTTGTCTAAGCAAACAGAAGAGCAAGACATAATTTCACATATATGATGGCTAATTAAACAGGATAGCATGGCACAATTTCACATGTATGATGGCTAACTAAACAAGATAGAATGACATACTTCAAAATATGATGACTATGTAAACATGATGACATGATATAACTATACGATGTGTCTATTAAAGTGGTTGGAATGCCATAAATCACAAACATGCCGTCGATGGAAACATGATGGCATGATATAATTCATGGATAGAATGACATAATTTAAAATATGATGACTATGTAAAGATGATGAGATGATATAACTATATTATGTCTTTAGAAAATGGGTTGGCATGCCATAATTCAGATACATGCTGTCTATGTAAACATCATGGCATGACATAATTCAAATATATGATTTATATACTAAGGAAGTGAGTAGAGGGCAATCGCATATATGATGTGTCAACTAAGGAGATGGCATTCAATATTGTGTATATGATGTAAAAACTAAGCATTGCAATACAACATATGCATTATATGAGTAATATAACCCTGCCAAGTTTGAGCATACACCTCAGGGGGATAATAGGACTGGTCATCTGCCTCTGAATCCTCCTCTGAAGAGCTATCTGTAACCAGCAAGATATCTGCTTCAGCAGGTAGCATTGTCTACTCTGAAGACCTTGTTTTCACTCCAGATTTCTCCATCACCAATTCAAATGTCTGATGCATAGGAAGAGCAGTTGAATATACAAACATTGTCGACAAAAGCAATGAGAAATACAAAAAAAAGACGGCATGCTATAATTCACATATATGACGCTTGCCTAAATAGCATGGCATTGCATAATTCACATACATAATGCCTTGCAACAAGATAACATTGCATAATTCACATATATAATGTCTTGCAACAAGATGGCATTGCATAATTCACATATATGGTAATTAGACACTAAACAGGTGTCATTCACACAAAGCATGTCTAAACTAAGCAAATGACATAGCAATGCAAGATACCATACGCACGATATGAGTAACATAACCTTGCCAAGTTAGGGCATGCACCTCGGGGGGGGGGGGATATGACTGGTCATCTGTCTCTGAATCCTCCTCTGAGGAGCTATCGGTAACCAGCAAGACATGTGCTTTGTCAGATAGCATTGTCTGCTCTGAAGACCTTGTTTCCACTCCAGATTTCCCATGACCATGCCGAATGGCTGATGCACAGGAAGAGTAATTGAATGTACTAAAATTGTTGACAAATTTAACACGTAATAAAAAATGATGGCATGATATAATTCACATATAAGATGACTGGCTAACCAGGGTGGCATTGCAAAATTCACATATATGATGCCTGGCTAGACAAGATGGCATTGCATGATTCACATATACGATAAAGAAACTAAACAGATGGCATTGACACAAAGCATGTCTAAACTAAGCAGATGACATCTTTAATGTATACAGTAAGCAATGCAAGGCACCATATGCATGATATTACCAACATCAACATCCCAAGTTAGAGCGAAGACCTCATGGGGTAAATAGGAGTGGTCTTCTCCTTCTGAATCCCCCTCAGAACAGTTATCTTCTTCTTGATTACGATCCGAAATGGTTGGAGGGGGGCTGCCTTTGCGCCCACCATGGAACGACGTCTGCATAAAATTTTATTGCCATGCAAGGCTCGTCTCTTTTGCTCTACATGATCAGTTCCATTGTGTACAATAACTGTCATGCATAGGAATAAAACATAGTGAGATTATGTAAGGAGTGCATGCACAACTCCAGAGTGATGGTAGCAAACTGTGGATAGACCCAAAACCAATGATAGCAGGCAGATAATAGCTTTAGTTAAAAAATACAGATAATGGCTCCTTTAATGTTTGTTTGCACCCAACATGAAACTCATAGTAGACACCGGAGATTAACCAGATAGTAGACAGATAGTACTGATTGCTGCCCCAATATGTACCCCACAACCATTTAAAAACTCAAGTTTTAGCATTAGTTTGGACCTGACTCGGAGTCTAATAGGTGAACACGACGATAATGTAGCATGTCATCATATTAAACGGCGCATAATGTAAGAAGACATGGAAGAGTGCGACCTCTATTGCGGACCCGTGTAGTCCTCTAGGTCATTTGCTCAGTTGATGATGGTAATGCAGTTGTCGTGGCTGCCGGTGGCGGGGAAGAAGATCTGAGGCGGCGAAAGACAGTCTGGAGAGCGAATCCCTGCTGTAGTGAACCCTTCCATCGTTGGAGCAGCTGAGCTGGGGTGGAACACAGCGCCGCAGGAGCAGGACAAACCACACAAGGTTTTCTTTGACACATATCTGTAACAGAAGTAATTGAGTAAGAGCATGTTTGTTAAGGATTCTAACAATGCAGGGATAGGAAATAGACAGGAATAGGATAGGAATGCACGTGCAAAACAAAGAATTAAAAAAAACAGGAGTTCTGCCAATCTGGGTGTTTGGTTAACAACAATTGGAAGATCACAGGATGCAAAAAAGCATGGTGAGATTAAGTCAAACCACAAGAAAATGTATGGTTATAATGCTATTATGCTACTATCTCTTAGTCTTGTGCTTGATGAATAGGAATATGAAAAGGAGGAGAAGTGGAAATTAGTATTCCTACGGTTTTTCTTTCAAGGAGACACTAAAGGAACAAATCCTACAGTTTTTCTTTGCTCCATTCCTTTATACCAAATTCATGAAAAGTAGTACCATAGGAAACTTTCCAATTCCTATGTTTTTCATTCACTTTTCCTTTCAAGCATTGGCGATTCTAGTAGGCAGGCTTGAGGAAGGAAAATCCTACACTAAAAAAATGTTTTTGTGCTACTTCTATTACTTTGGACCCACGCCACTGCCATACTAGCTCAACTCCCAGGCCCATCGAAAAATGCACAGCTCAAACGCCCAGAGATAAATAATGATGGCGTTCAAGAGAGTCCATCACAGATAGCTAAGTTGCCTGGTACCTCACTGCTTGTCATATAGTAGGATAAAATAATCGTATTTCCTGTTACTACGAGTGCTCAGTGGACAATATATATAACATGTAGAGTAAAAAAGAGATGCAACAAGTGTACAACCTCTTTGGCGAAGCCATGTCAATCTCAGCGTGATTGGGTTAGCCGGTGAGGATGCTCCGGCTGACTTGGCTGTCGGAGGAGGGGAAGAAGATCTTAGGCATTTGGAGATGGAGCCCGAGGTACTGCTCCGCTGTGATGGAGGGTTTCATCGTTGGAGCAGCTCCGGTGAGTTGTACGACACCGAGGCTGAAGCAGGACAAGAGAGACAACAAACAACGTTAACCTGAGTGGAATTCTAATAGCATCTCCAATACATGATGTAATATACATAACCACAAATTGCTAGATGTAAAACACATCAGCCGCTCATCTCTGAACTTAACTGTCGAAACTGAACTTCACTGTCGAAACTGAACTTAACTGTCGAAACTGAATTTTTCTGTCGAAACTGAATTTTACTGTCGAAACTGAACACACTAGCAAGGTGAGGCTACACGTCGGTCGACTGACTTTTTCATCTCTGGTTAGTCGATTTTGCAGCCATTGGATACGAAATCAAGGGCCCGCGGTTCATCTTCAACCTCCACCCCCCTGAGCCGCCAGCCACCACCGGCCAAACAGCAGCCCCCCGCCGCCCGCGGCCGGCGGTGCGCCTCCCCGCCCGCCCCGAAAACACTCCCCACCGCCGGTCCGCTGCCGCCTCGGCCATCCTCTAGGCCCCCGTGCCGAGATTTTTCTCCGACGATCCCCACGCCACCACCCCGCCACCATCGGCGACCACCGCCCCCATCCAGAACCCTAAGATAGATAGTAGGGTACCT
>NC_041393.1:464111841-464122931 GCF_002162155.2 Triticum dicoccoides
GAGCCCCCTCCCCGCTGCCGCTGGTTCTTCCTTCACCCCGGTGAGCCCCCCACCCCCTGAAAATCGACTGAACCAAAAGTCGATTCAGTCGACTGAAGTGTAGCTAAATCGGAGCAGCATCGCAAGCAAGAGCAAGAGCGAGAGAAGCAGCGTGAGCAAGAGCAATAGCAAGAGCAGACCAGGCAGGGGACTGAGAGAAAGAACAGAGCAGTAGCGCAAGCGAGAGCTAAAGCAGTAGCAGCTCCTACTGATGTGGACGTCACCGCCGAGGGAGCGACGCCGTGGAGGAAGTGGCCAGCGACGCCGCCGTGGATGGAGCCGTGCTGTGTCGGCTCTGGACCGAGCGCCGGCAGCACCGTGAGATCGAATCAAGAAGAAAATGCGGCGATTAGTGCACAACCTCTTTGGTGGCGCTGATTAGGCCGCAGCTTCATCCAAGGAAACGGTGATGATGATGCTCTTCCGGTGGTGCAGGTGAAGACGACGGTGTGGGAATGGAGGTGGCGCGAAAGACGAGGGGAATGTCGGGGCAGCTCCTTGGAGGTGGAGGACGGGGTGGCTGAACCGACGGGACCACAAGATCGACGACGGATCCTCATCCGGTACGGTGGATGAGGGACGTCGAGGTGTTGCTGTGGACGACGTCGTCGGGGAAGAGGCTCCGGCTGGGTGGCGGACGGAGCAGGGTGTGGGGTTTCGTCGCGGGTTTTCGCGGCATTGGTGTACGAATGGGTGGGCGGATGGGATGGGAGTGGGGAAGCATGGCTTAGAGACGCGCTTGTCCAAAATGTGGGGTAAGTTATGAAAGTACCCCCACCGATTTGAGGCGGTTCTTTCGGTTCAGGGGTACCACGGGCATTTCGCGTGTCGGGATTTCACAGGAGGTGGGAGTTTTCGCGCGCGTTTTAGTTTTGGAATAGCAAGGCGCGGGTTGAGATGGAGGGAGTTGTCGGAGCACAATGAGACAAAGATATATCTTAAATATTTTGGGCTAACAAGGCGCGGGTTGAAGAGGCGGGAGTTTCGCAGCACGATAGACAGAGACGGTAGCTTAAATTTTCGGCATAACAAGGCGTGCCTTGAAATTTCGGAAGAATAAGCTTGACGTGTACCCAAAAAAATACAATTTGCACCTCAACACGCACAACACACACACAAACACCATTTAGACTAGAGTAAGGTACACGTGCATTGCACGCATGAGATTTGGCAACCAAATTATGAATAAATACCACATTATAGCATGCAAGCTTTGAGTCATATATGTATGATGTAGATGTTCGTTTAATTCTTATAGTTCATTTCATTCAAAATCATCTAGTTTTTATAAGAAAGCTAATCTATTTTAAGCTTCATGGAATTGTGCGTTGTAAGACATAAATTAAAAACAAATAATGGCAAATCATGTAGAAAAACATTTGGGCAATTCTGATACGGAAGATTCTAGAACAAATAAGAAGTGCTTGTGTTTTGATGTTTGTGCATTATGCTTAAGTTCAACCATGGAGTTTTTTAGATTATATATGTGGCGAAATCTGGTGGAATCTAAATGATATCCAATGGCCAGTAGTGCTCAAATTTGCCATCTTTGGACCATCGGATTCGCCTCATCCAACGACCATCATCTCCAATTATAATAGTGTGTCCATGCACGGATGCGATGTGGCCAAATGATGTCTGCCATCGGTATCTCAAATTCAAATCAGTCTGACCTTGTTCAATGTGTATACATTACAACATGCTCGTTTCCAAACCACACCGCGCATATCTCTGTTATATTCATGCATGCATGGGTTTCAAACATCAGGATCTCTTATTCAAAATATTTGAATTCAACTTTACATTGATTATGACCTCACCTATTCTTTTACACCCACACAGTAGTCTTCTCTTTATAATTGTACCACTAACTTTCTCTCGTGCATGCATGCACACACACTACCAGTTGGCATTATCCATTGCACACATGCAATCTTTTTCTTCAGGTCCGTCTCCCATGAAGGCACACACCCACACACCCCCCCTCTCCATCATATCGGGCATTCTTTATCTCTCACGCGTGCATGCGCAATGATCGATGTCCCTCTATGTATGTATGTATATAGCTAGGTCTTTCATAGTTTTCCACACAAACCAATCAATCGATATATCCAGTGAGGTCTCACCCTCTTTCCCATGTCCACATCGATCAATCTATACCTCTCTATATAGGATTAACATATATAACTAATACACCCACATTAATTATATATCCAACGTCCCCCTCTCATCATCCATGCCTTACGCTTCATCTCTCAGACGCGTGCACAATGGCGAAGACAGGGGGCAGTAAGGGCCCTGCCCCCCTAACATCACTATATATCGAGGCTAATATGAATGTGATCATTAGACAATTGCTGCTAAAATGGTTTAAGTTCATGAACTGACCCTCCTCGTAAAGGATTAGCAATGCTTGGCCCCCTAGCTCATTTATTTTTCATGGCTCCGCCACTGCGTGCAATAGCGCACGTGTTCGCCCCCTCTCTCTAAATTTCGATCTCGCACTTGTGCATTCCTTCATAGTCTCCCTCCACTCGGCCCCTCGCACCATCTTCTAGCCCCTCACCGGATTTTGCCACATGTACAATCTAGCAGACTCCATGGTTGAACTTAAGCATAATGCACAAACCTCAAAACAACAGTGGTTCTCTTTTGTTCTAGAATCTTCCGTATCATAACTGCCCAAACTTTTTTTCTAGTTGAATTGCCATTATTTGTTTTCACTTTATGCTTTACAACGCACAATTCCATGAATCATAAAATACATTAAGGGCTTCTTTGATTCAAAGGATTCTTGAAGGAATTTTGGAGGATTCTAATCATTAGGAATTTTTCCTATCTTGGTTGTTTGATTTGTAGGATTGTAAACCATAGGAATTTTTCCATATGATTCATTTGCACTAGATTTCATAGGAAACATCCCATCCACTCAAAACTCTTTGAAAGAATTCTGCGTTTTTTCTATGCACAATCAAACACTCGTACAATCATGTAGGATTCAAGACGACATTCCACTATAATCCCATGTTTTTCCTATTCCCGCGTTCTTAGCTTTTTTATAAAAATTAATTGATTTTGAATGAGATGAACTATAAGAATTAAATGAAGGGCTACATCAGGAATATATGACTCAGAGCTTACATGCTATAGTGTGGTATTTATTCATAATTTGGTTGCAAAATCTGATGCATGCAATGCACGTGTACCTTACTAGTACTTCGAGTATGTGCAAAACACGTAAATTAGAATACCAATGGCAGCTACACAGTGTCTCTCTTACAGTTCATAAAGCCACGTGGCACATGTGGAGGCGTTGTCGCGACCTCCTTGCATGAATTGATCACAGTGACGTGCTGCTGGTTCTAGAAGAATGTACTCGTCCTCCCTGAGCCATACTAGCGGTACATGCATGAAATGAAGATGTGCACCCACGCCACGCACGCACTCATTCCCTCGCACGCACACACGGGTACATGGGCGGATGCAATTTTGTACCAAGATCCACCCCATGTGATAATTTGACGCGTGTAAAGTCGTTCACTTCATTGATGGTCAATTAATACAGCGCATGCAAATTGAGTGGACGTGAGGGCGGAAGAAAGACATTATTACTCCACTGCGCGCATGCGAGTAGTTAAATCATGGGTTGCTAGTAGTACTTCCATTGGTCTCCTTTGTATTTTGTGCCAATTTTTGATAGTAACATAATATTTACGCATTTGAGCAGTGTAGTACTTGAAATTTATGTTCCGCTAATCTCACCGGGTGCCGTTTCGGGCCTCGAAATCAAAACCATCAATTAATCTTTACCTTGTTCCCATCACATTCGAAAGCCTGCTCACACCTACTAGTACGTACCAAACCTGAACGTGTTCCCACTATGCATGTATTACTACTAGTGCTAGTACTTAGGTTATAAAAAGGGGAGCTACCTAACCGAAAATTACTCTACCTTTCCTCCTCATAAGTGCTTCTTCTTCGTCCGTCGTCGCCATGGCCGGTGAGCAGAGCTCTAGGTCGAGAACTACTCGTAACAAGGGAGCGGCAACCAAGGCTGCGGAAAAAAAAGAGGGCTCACCGCCATGCAGAGACCTCAAAAGATCTCTCATGGGCAGGCAATGGCTCCCACGACCGCCCTAGCCGCGGAGGCGAACATGCCGAGCCGGCGGAGCTAGAGTCGTTATCCCTCGATGGCATGCCCGATCAGCTCAAGAAGCACCTCAATAAGCAGAAGGAGTGCATCCAAGGCTTGATGGAGTTGCTGCAGGAGAGCCTCGACGACATGCCCGCCGAGCTCAATCAGCAAGGGGAGTTGACCGCCGACTTGGTGATGCTACTGAAGAAGAGCATTGCCTCGGAGAAGAAGGCGACCGGCGAAATCCTGCGACTTCAGGAGGACAAGGCGAAGCTCTGCCACGAGATCGACCTGTTGAAGGAGAAGAACGCCGGCTGGAAGAAGCTACATGAGAATAGTAGTTCCTCGATGAAGATGCTGCAGGCCCTCATCATGGAACAGAAGGAGGAGTTGGCGAAGCTCCGCATCGAGCACTCGACTGCTGTCAAGGTACGTAATGCGGCCGTGGAACAGATGATGAAGGCTCGCGTCCAGAAATCCCACGTCATGGATAGAATGAAGAAGATGGCGGAGGAGACGCACAAGGAAATGGAGGTCGTGGAGGTGATGAAGAAGCAGTTACGAATCTGCGGCGAATTAGATCATTTGGGGTGATAATCTTCCTTCTTCTTTTGCTCCTGTGTTTCATCTTTTGCTTCGGGTGTTTCGCCACACGTGTCACGTTCTCTGCGAGGCATGAATAGAACAATGTTTTTTTGAGGGAATGAATAGAACAATGCTAATGAGATGACTAGCAAATTAGATCATTTTTTATCGCCATATGGCACTGGGCAGCCGTGTTTCGTGCTCCTCTGTCGCAGTACTACCCCGGTGGAAAACTTGAGTATACCGCACGGTTGTTTGCTCCTCCTCGATCAGGTCGTCGGCGCATTTATATGAGCAGTCAAATCACAAGGCCCCGCCTTCCAGCAGTAATGAGCCATCAAATCACAAAGGCCCTCGCCTCTTGTGAAACCAACCAAGCTAGACTGCCCCGCCCTCTAGTCTTTTAAAAAATGTATACTTTTGTACAGCAGTAGTATCGATGGATTGCGCCATGGAGCAAAACTTGAAATTAAAAAAAAGGTGGTACATATAGAGAGCGCTCGTCGCCAAATTATGCATATAGTACTATTAAAAAGGCTAGTCACAATAATGGTGTCCAGCACAACCCACCCCTCAAATAAAACTAAGCACCCTGGAATTCTTTGAAAAAACTAAGCACCCTGAAATTCTTTGACAACTAAACTGCTGGCTATATGATGTTGGCCATATATATTGTACGTATATAATGTGAAGAAACAAGTGGTAGTACTATACCAACTAAAAGATGAAATGTAAGAAATACTAGTATGTACATACTGAAGAGTTAAAGTAACAAGAAGAAACATAACATAGTTCTGCTGGGGGCTCAACACAACACACCCATCAAATTAAATTAAGCACACCTGAAATTAAACTTTGCAACTATTCCAGTAGACACTGCATTAGAACAACCATGAGCAACGACACTGCCACCTTACTCGGAGTCCTCGTCCACGTCCTCAACTTCGTCCTTGTCCCTCTTCCTCTTGGCCGATACTTCTTTGCTTGAACCGCACACTTGGCTGTTGCTCTTCATCCAACCCTTGTAGATATTGAAGCAAAGGTATCCATCCATTGCAACATAGTGGATGTGGTCTATATCTAGTACATTCCGATGCCATGCATGACGATGAAACGTGTATGGAGGTTTCTCCAGTTTACCGTACGAAGGATGAACCATGGCTCCTGCCAGGGTCATCATTGAAGGCTGACGAGTGGACACCAGCCGATTCTTCTGGAGGTCGAAGGTGTTGCCTACAACGAGGCCTATCCGACGCAGGACTTCTTTGTCGTTACCAAAGTCTATAGTAACGAATTTGACTAGGTTGCTCTTGAGGAAGTTCTTAAAATCCTGGCACTCAACGTCGGCGTGGCATATGTGGTAGACCAAGCATAAGTCATGCACACAAACCTAGATCACGACGGTCTTCTTCCTCTCTTCGTCCTTTAGATCCTTCTCTCGTCCCAGGACTGTGGTGTACTCAACATCTAGCCCAGCGACCCACTCATCATCTGAGTCTTCGAACATGCGTCTGAAGCAAGAAAGACATCCTTTCACCTTCGCGGAAGAACGGGTGTAGATGACGTCGAACTCATCGCCGGTGATGGTTCTAACCTTGTACTCACCGCCGATCGTGGAGATTTGGGACGCCATGGATTTGGGAGGAGGGTTAGGATTAGTGGAACTGCCGTAATGTGAATGGACGGGGACGAGTAGGAGCGAACTGCCAGCGTGCGAACGACAGGGTAGTGGCTTTCCATTCTCCCATGATACGGGCTTCTGAGAGCCCTTGGATCTGAGATTGAACGGTTGCATGGCGTGATTCTAGATCTATGGGTGAATATCCTATCCTGGAGGGTTATTCTGCAAATTTTCAACAACTTAGCATGCGACCGTTTGATCTCAGATCCAAGGGCTGCCAGCAGCCCGTATCATGGTTGCACCTACCACAACTGTCGCGTCGCTCGCGCGGTCGCGCCCTTGGAGATTTAACACGGTGCGTTAGGTTATCTAATGTTGGCATGTCATACATAGTCATCACTTAGTCACTCATACTACAACAAGGTTAGCTATAAGGTTGGCTATACGTGTATTTTTTTACTCCTCTCTATCTCTTTCTTCGTACTCCCTCCATCCCATAATATAAGTATGTTTTTGACACTAGGACACAGGGAGTACTAGTATTTATTGCATTTGCCAAGGAGTGACCTCTTCCAATGAAATGGTGTTGCTAAGTTTGCTTCATTTAATTAGCGACTCAAAATTGTCTTTTCACCTAGGTACACGCGCTTAGCACCGTTTCTTCCTTGGATCACCAAACTAGTCTCTCTCTTCCTTGGATCCGTTCCTAAATATTTGTCTTTCTAGAATTTCAAATGGACTACCACATACGAATGTATGTAGACATATTTTAGAGTGTAGATTCACTTATTTTGCTCCATATGTAGTCACTTGTTGAAATGTCTAGAAAGACAAATATTTAGGAATGGAGGGATTACTACATTGGTGCCTGGACGATCCCTACAAGACACGGAAGATCAGTTCGTCCATGCATGTGACCAGACTCCAGCAGACACGCCTAGATTGGCTATCGTCTACATATCGTGCAGGCTGTGTTGTACATGGCTGTAGTTGTGGTGAGAAATCTAAAAAAAGGTTTCTTGTCATCTCGCAAAATTAGGTGTCATGTGCTTCGGATCACTGCGAGGGTTGAACAGCGACAACTGAGTTGGGCTAGTCATTGGGGGCACATGCACGATCAGTGACTACTCGGCTGCCATCTAGGTCAAGCCGGCTATGTTAATTAGGACATCTATCGACGGACCCCTTTTCTACGAGTTTATCTTTAATTTGAGCTTTGTTCCTCGTCTAGTTTGTCTGTCGGTCATGTTGTCTCCTTTGGGCAGTGAGGTTATGATTTCTTGTCATGTGGCATTTTTTCATGTTATAGTTATAATCCGGCGCTTTAGATCAAAATGAAGACAACTGCGCCTCCGGGCCACGTGCATGAAGACTTCTCGACAGTCATTGACGAGGTCAAGCCGGCTCCGGTAGACAAAAGAAAACTAGTACTACTCCACCATATAGGCAGGAGCCTCCGCGCTTGCTTGCTAGTGTTGCTCTCTTCACACTGTCTTAGCCTCTCCAGATCTAAACACGACAGCGGTGGCCACTCTCTCTCTCTCTCTGCTCACCGCTGGTCACAGATCCAGCCGGATCCTCTCTGCCGGGAAGGTGAGAAGGTGGAACGTTCACGCGGTCGTCCTCAGCGATGGCTCTTACCCACTGCTGGGCGCGTCCCGATCAGCCTGCCTTGCCGTTCTCTCCCAAGCACCGCTGGCGAGGGAGGGCCTCTAACCCCTTCTTCCTTGTTGCCGTAGTGTGGGAAGATCCAGCTCCCGCCACCCACCCAGCGACATCCCGGCAGCCATCAGGTATAACTTCCTTCGAAACCGGCCTTGCTCTACTTCCCGAGCTCCTGACGTCGCTGCATTTGTATCTTTTACTATTTCTCAGGCCCCCTCGTAGATAGGATCGATCGGCTGTTCGAAAACCACCTATTTTTTATGTTTAAGAGGTAAAACTAGTTCATGCACTCAAATCTAGTACTACTTGGTTCCAACAAGGAAGAAAGGGGGTGGGGGGTGGGGGAGGATTTGTTACCTGAATCTAGGACTTGGTCGAAAGAGGAAATAATGGGGGCGAAAAGTGCAGAGACTGGCTATCCAACTGGTCTCTAGGTCTAATAGGGAAATAAAGGGAAACGCAGTACAAACTCAATATAAACCTGATCTATTGGTTGAAAAAGGAAAGAAAGTGGGGACTGGGGTACAAGTCAACAGAGTAAGTCCCGCACTAGATTTGCTAGCCTCACACAGTATAAGGTGGCTATACCGAACAAAAATGGGACCAACCCAGATATCCTGTTCTGATGTTTGTTGCCCCGAGCCACTCTTATGTAATGCCACTGGTAAAATGTAGCAGTCGCACTGTTAAAAGTAAGGACACATTAAACCAATGTTGTTTTCAATGTAATGCCTCCAGTAATATGAATCAATGGCACTTCTTTACATGTCCTGCTAAAATTTCCCATTAAGATAAGTTGGTTCTTTTCATTAGAAATGCAACTGTCCTGGTCCGCCTACTCTCCCGTGCCCAAAGTAATGTCGTATTTAACGGTTGTCATAGTTAATCCTAATGCCCACACTAATATCTAGCAATGCCACTGCTTTAGAAATTGCTACTGTCCTTGTAGGATTGCCATTCAGATAAGGAACATGCTTCTTTTCATTGGATGCATGTTTCATCACTTGTTAGTCACCCTCCTTTCCACCTTTTTTGTGCAAACAGAGATCTACATTTCACACTCGATCTTAGTTGAACTGCACAAATGATATCCAAATTATAGTTGAGCATTCCAGGAGCTTCACAACCAACCTTGATGTTGCTCAATTTTATTGCAACTAATGAAGAAGAAGCTCTGTGGATTTCGTTTCCTGATGGAAATGGAACCGGGGCTAGAGCCCTTTTCTTAATTTTTTTTGAAGAAGAAGCTGTTAGCTCACGGGACATTGCTTCATTTTAGGTGAACTACACCAAAAGGTCCCATGAATTGAATCATCCATGTTGGTGACTAAAAGAGCCAGCTTCAGCATCCCAGTCGAAGCACCCCCGGCCTCCATCCTTGCGACGCACGGTACACCTCGTTTGCCACCTGCTCGACCCTAGTGTCACTGATAAAATGAAGTAATAATACAGTTAAAATAGAGCGAGTGTCATCTCTATCATTTCATTTCCAATGTAGATAAAGAAAGTGCTTCTGTTTGTTAATGTATGTTTCATCAACTAGTCCCATTGTTAATGTTTAAGCGTTTCTGCAAACTGGGGTGCTTAATTTTAGTTGATATGTACAAAAATAGAGATTTGAATGTCTCAAGGCGCCTCCTTGTACTACCGCTGTACACTGATGTTCATCACTGGCAGAAGGTGTATCTGGGAGACTTGGGATGATGTCCAGTATGAGGCGTACCGTATGAGGCGTCGTAGGGCCCATATCGCCCTCGCAGCATGGCATACTATGATACTATCGCAATATTTTCTTCTATTTATTTTGTGTGTTTCATAAGCTAGTGCCACTATAATGTAATCATGCTTTTTCATTATCTGTGCAAACAGGGTTATTCAGCTGCATTTTGGTGGAACTGCACAAATGTACGTATGGAACCGGCATATATGCAGAGTGCGAGGTGTGCCAAGTAAAAATTACCGACACCAACCATGTTGCATGCACGCATTAGCATCCACCACCACCAGTGGGATGTGTGGCACTCTCGATGGACGGATCTTTCTCGGCAGCAAATCCTCTAACCAAATATTAGTAGCTTATATTGGCAGTTTTCTAGGGAGTACTCTTTTCTGAAAGAAGCACCAATCTATTTTTCTTTGTTTGTACACTGTGTCACAACTTTGACCCAAAGGTCCAGAGCTATTTTAGGGTGATTGGCGTAGTACTCGGAGACTGATTGTAAGCATGATTTTCATTAGCTGTCACACTGATTGTAAGCATGAGCGGATGGAAGATTAGGTTAGTGTGAAGCTTACCTTAAACCCTACCGCCGCCGTTGAAACGAGGTGAGCATCGAGGGAACCGTGGAGAACGGCGGGGCAGCGACGTCGCGCCATCTGGCCTCCTCTTGTGGTGGGAGAACGGATACTCCCGTGGCTCCGGCTGGCTCTGCACCCTCACGAATGGCACACCATACTCGATCGATTCGTTATCCTCTGGGTGCTCGACCTTCGACCTGTACGCCCACCACCTCCGCCTGACTGTCGCCTCGGGCAAATCTGTCTGCTCCATCGCCCAGAGGAGATACTCGATGAACTCAGAGAACTGCGACGTGACTGCCACCGAGGAGTACATGTACATCACCGCCCTCATCGCTGCCGTCTCGCTCTTTCGCATACATTACCACATGGCCTGCACCGTCCTCGAAATTTCCCACTCATTGTCAAACCAAGTAAGGATCTCCTTCAACCTAGCTAACTTTGCCTGGTCGCCGCTGGCGATCTGCCTGATTCACTGCTGCATCCTCTCCATAGATGTCCTTCTGAGTGGTCTGGTGCTAGCTTTGGAAGATGGGAGGAGAGACGGGTGGTCTTGCAATAGAGAAGAGGGAGAGGCGAGACGGTGGTTTTGGAATGGAGATGATGGAGAGGAGAGGAGGTGGTTTTGCAATGGAGAAGATCAGAAGAGGGAGAGGCGAGATGGTGGTTTTGGAATGGAGATGATGGAGAGGAGAGGAGGTGGTTTTGCAATGGAGAAGATCAGAAGAGGGAGAGGCGAGACGGTGG
>NC_041393.1:464123231-464128480 GCF_002162155.2 Triticum dicoccoides
GACGGTGGTTTTGGAATGGAGATGATGGAGAGGAGAGGAGGTGGTTTTGCAATGGAGAAGATCAGAAGAGGGAGAGCCGAGACGGTGGTTTTGGAATGGAGATGATGGAGAGGAGAGGAGGTGGTTTTGGAATGGAGATGATGGAGAGGAGAGGAGGTGGTTTTGCAATGGAGAAGATCAGAAGAGGGAGAGGCGAGACGGTGGTTTTGGAATGGAGATGATGGAGAGGATAGGAGGTGGTTTTGCAATGGAGAAGAGGGAGAGGAGCGTGCGGCAGCAATTTAGGATTGGATGAGAAGGCCGGCGCGCTGTGACTGGATCAAAATCAAAATCAATTTACCCTTCAATTAAGAAAGCGACCCCACATTAACTAGTCTCCCTTTTATTCTGGGTCATAATTGACCATGATTTTCGCACATAAAATATATGTTATACATTGCAAAAATAATATAATTTGAAAGTACATTCAGATACGAACCAAACGATACAATTTTTGGTGACATGCATTCACATTTTGCATGGGGTACGTGGTCAAACTTTGACCCAAAATACGCAAAACAACAAAAGAATACTTCCAAGACCAGCGCCGCTCTTTCGCTCTTCTCCTCTTAAACCACCGCCGCTCCTCTCCTGTTCCAATCTAAATCCAGCGCCGCTCCTCTCCTCTTCCATTTCAAAACCACCGCCCCTCCTCTCCTGTTCCATTCCAAAACCAGCGTCGCTCCTCTCCTGTTCTAATCCAAAACCAGCGCTGCTCCTCTCCTCTTCCATTCAAAAACCACCACCGGCGAGTGAAGGTGCTGTGGAGAAGTAGATCGATGGAGGAGTACAACCGATACGTGAGGATCGCAGACGGCGACCCTGTGAAGCTAGGTAGGATGTGGGAGATACAGTCTTGGTTTGACAACAAGGACCAACTAGCAGCGACGATGACATCCATGGCCAAATATCTGCAACAGAGCGAAAAGGCGGCGATACTCCTGGAGGGAGTCTCGCCGGAGTACATAGAGCTGCTCCTCTGGGCCATGGAGCAAACAGATTCACCAAATCCGATTGTGAGGGAGCGGTGGTGGGAGTATCGATCCCAGATGGAGCATCCACCAGAGATTGAAGGATCGAGCATCTACAGGGTGCCATTTGTGAGGGTGTCCTGCCAGAGCGAGCCGGTGGAGTCTTCATCGACCAAACCCAACTGCAAGAGGAGAAAAGTAGTTGGCCCAATGACGCTTCCCCGCCATCGTCTCCCTCGCCGTTCACATCGTCTCACGGGGCGGCTGTCTGCCGTCGAGGAATAGGAGGGTGCTGCCCCCCAGCCCAATAGTCGGGCAGGTTGTGAATTTTCAGGAGGAGCTTAGGGTTGTCAGTATTTGCAGGTTGTGAATTGTGTTTTGTGTTGTGTATTTTGAGAGTACTTTCAGATATGAATGTCTTTTGAATTTCAGATTTGCAGTATTGAGCATATGAAGTATTTTATGAATTCTAGAGATCTATTTTTAGCACTTAAAAATGTAGTTGCATGGGAGTATAAAAGTGCAGACAATGTGACTCTCAGAGAAGAAACTGCAAGTTTCAGTTTCAGATAAGAAACTGCAAGTTCAGTTTTAGATAAGAAACTGCAACTTTCAGTTTCAGATAAGAAACTGCAACTTTCAGAGGCAGAGCATTTATATTAACACGGCCTTTTCAAACAGGGTTAACATCATGTTGGAAGTTTTATTCATGGTCAAAAATGGAACTACCAGCCAGTTAACATCATGCTGATCAACACTCATGCATAGCACATCTTCATATAATGCACATTCAAAATGCCCACACAATGTCGAGTGTGCAAAACACAGAGAAAAGGAGGGACGAAATTTTGGCAAGTGTTGGACGTGGTTTTGGGCTGCCCCGTCTAAGCTTTCATTTTTAACATGCGCAGCCCATGACCTCGGATGGGAGGTCCATAGGCCTGTTTGTATTTTCTTAGGGTCGTCATGTATTGACCGGCCTATGGACCTCCCATCCGAGGTTATATTTTTGGCAGCCCAATTTATGTATTTTTTTGAAGAAAACACAGAGGTCTGTTCTATTTTTGTATATAAGAATAGGAACGCCAGGTCCAACTTATGTTTCCCTTCTAACTATATTATATATATATTTAAATTATTTTATATGTTATTATATATTATTTTTATTTTCATCATATATTTAACAGATACTTACATATGTAAGAAAACAATATCCCACATCTTATTAACTTATAAAAATAATTTCTTAACAAATAAAATCCTAGATTGTTTTGGCACGAAAATCCTAGTGATTGTGTACAAAAGCTTGGTAAGATTTAAGGACGAATGTAATAATATCACTTATTATTTAAATATATTTATAACAAAATACTTAGCCCCTTTTTATTTTTTGATAACATTGCTGGCCCAACCCAACATTATAATTAGAATCAGCCCAGCAAAATCATGTATTTCGAGAAAGTGCAAATGGCCTGTAATTTTTTAGGAAATAAAATAAATGGGCCGCATGGATGCTACATTATTTGTTCACCCAGCCCAGCTAATGGTTGTAATTCAAAAAAAAGATCAAATTGACTGTAAATTCTACCACGCAAAAAAAGACTGTAAATTCTGAAAAAATGGGTTGAATACGTGCCACATTTTTGGAGGCTGAAATGTGGGCCAATAGGTCGAAGCCAACGCAAGTCGTTGTCAATTTAGTCAACAAATGATTCTGACATGTTTGCCGTTGGATTTACATCCAACGGCCGGCATCCATCTTCAATCTCTCGTCTTCTTCCTCCAGCGCCGCCGGGACCACCTCCCGCCTCGTGTTGCTAGCAGCTGTGCTTAGCACGCTTTGCTATGAAGCGCTACTCCACCGTTGGCCAGGCCATCCCTCCACACCTCCTGCTCTTCTCCACCGACTGCCGAACCAGACCGCACTAGAACCAGCTAAACCCTCGTACACCTCTCCGTCTGCGACTCTACTCCCGCGTCTTCCCATCTCCGGCTCATTGCTGTCCGGGGCCTCACCGTCGTCCTCCACCTTGGATGCGCTCGGTGCGGCGTGGTCAACATGGTCAACAAACGACACCATCGGAAGTAGACTGTGCATAGAGAGGTTGACAGCTGGGTCCACGGCCGCACACAAGGAAATGCCTCCTTATTACGCGCAAAATAATAATTCCTCCACCTGACATCTGGGACCCACCGGAAGGGCCTCTGTAGTTTGTGAAAAAAATGTGCCCCCCGCTGACATGTCAGACCCACCAGCTATCTTCGCACGCAAGGAAGTTCCTCCTTATTACGGACCAAAAAATGAATACTCCCCCTGCCAGCTAGAACCCAGCATAGTGGGAGGCTGACTTGTGGGCCTACCAAGTTGACGGGGATGGAGGGCTTTGTCAACTTAGTCAATATGAACGATTCTATCTCTTGTTACCGTACGATGTTCATCCAATGGCCGTAGTGCTTCTTCAACCTCTGGTCTTCTTGCTCCAGCCGCCCAAACCAGCGCCGGTCGTGCCGCGTGCTCCTGCCTCCTGTGGCCGGCTATGATGCCGCAGAGGCCTCACCGCCCCCTACTACTCCCTCCGCTGGCCAGGCCATCCCTCTACTCACCCACACCCCCTGTTATTCTGCGGCGACAGTAGCCTCACACCGCAGCCGAACCAGTGAACCCTCGTACTCCTCTTCGCGTGGGCATCCACTGCTGTGTCTTCCCCGGCTCCGAGTCGTCCCCTTCCTAGGCCTCGCCGTCGTCCACCACCGTGGTGCTCACGGTGCAGTGTGGTCAATGTGGTCAAGGAACGACTTCCATTGGACGTGGACTGTACGTGGAGAGGCCGACAGCTGGGTCCACGGCCGCAGCAAGGAAGTGCCTCCTTATTACACGCAAAATAATGATTCCTCCACCTGACAGCGGGGAGCCACCGGACGGGCCACCGTATTTCGTGAAAAAACATTTCCCCCTGACTGCTGGGACCCACCAGCTACATCTTCGCACGCAAGGAAGTGTGTCCGGGCAAAAAAAACAATTCGCCCCCCTCACTGCTGGGACCCACCAGCTACATCTTTGCAGGCAAGGAAGTGCATGACAGTCGGGACCCACCTGGTCGAAGCATACGTAACGTTGTCATTCTGGTCGTGAACGTGTACGTACATACTGGTCGATGTAGAGGTGCGCACGTATCGTAGTAGAGGTGCGCACATGTCATAGTAGAGGGGTGCATGTAGCATGTACACGTACGTACAACGGCCAGGGTGCAAGAAAGAAAATACGTCCACGTATGTACATACGGGCGGGGTCTCAAACGCCTACTCGCGCATACGTACGACCAAGGCTCGTGAACATGGCTGGGTCGGAACGGACAAACAACGTCGTCGTCGTGTTCATGGGGAGGCAACGGAATGCGTCGTGTTCATGGGGAGGCAACAGAATGCGTCGTGTTCATGGGGAGGCAACGGAATGCGTCGTGTTCATCGTGAGGCAACGGAACGCGTGGGAGCCAACCAACTGGGTCGGAACGGAATGCATGGCCCTGTTCATCGGGAGGGCTTCGACGGAACAGGCGATGAAAACGAGGCCTGGCATACCGCAGAACGGAGGAAACAGCCTTGTGTTCGACCGACCACGTTCGAAATGGGATCCTGTTCATCGGGAGGGGTGTGGCATACTGCAAAACCGAGGAAACGGACCTCCTACGGTCAAAACGGGGGTCCTGTTGATCGGGAGGGGTGTGGCGTACCGCAAAACGGAGGAAATGGACCTCCTACGGTCGAAACGGGGGTCCTGTTGATCAGGAGGGGTGTGGCGTACCGCAAAACGGACGAAACGGACTTGTGTTGGAGCGCTACGGTCGAAACGGGGGTCCTGTTCATCGGGAGGGGTGTGGCGTACCGCATAACGGGACTCCATGGGATACTGTTCATCTCCAGCGTCGACCTCCTCCAGCCTCCACGGGCTACTGTTCATCCAGCGTCGACCTCCTCCAGCCTCCACCTGCGACTGTTCATCCACGGGCTCCTGTTCATCCAGCCTCCACCGCGTGCTACTCCACCGGCTGCTGTTCAACCACCCCTCTCCACGGGCTCCTGTTCAACCACCCCTCCACGGGCTACTGTTCATCCACCCCTCCATCGTCTACTGTTCATCCAGCCCTCCACGGGGTCGTCCTGTTCATCCAGCCCTACACACCACGGGGTCCTGTTCATGCAGAGGCAACACCACCGCTCACTGTTCATCCAACCCCCCCC
>NC_041393.1:464128756-464153171 GCF_002162155.2 Triticum dicoccoides
ACTCACTATCCATCCAATCAATCGGCTTCAGTTAGCAGCAGTAGCGAAGGAATCGCTCGATCAGGTTTAGCTAACAGCCATCGATCGATCGCTCGGGTTCAGTATCCCGTAGCCTGCAGTGCAGTCGCTCGGGTTCAGTTAGAGCCCAACGCCTCGCTCGGGTTCAGTTAGAGCCAACACCTCGCACACACGCGCGTACGTGTACGAGAGAAACACGCATCGCTCGACCCCCGACCTCCCACCGTAACAGGGAACTCGCCGAAATTTTCCTTGCCCTCGCTTCTACCATGGTTTTTTCCGTCATGGACGGCCCAAAGAATATGATGCAGCTGCGTCTCTGGCCCGCCCAGGACGAAAAGCCCATTTTCTATCATGTTTTTTTGTCATAGAAGTAGGAGCCCACCACATCTATGATGATACCGGGTTTTGTCACAATTATCGTCATAGAAGTGTCATATGTATGACAGAATTTTTTTTCGTTCGGCCCAAAATGTCACAGATGTGTCTTTTTTTTGTAGTGTTGCGGATGCTTGCTAGAGTTCCAATCATAAGTGCATATGATCCAAGAAGAGAAAGTATGTTAGCTCATGCCTCTCCCTCATATGAAATTGCAATGACGACTACCAGTCTTGTTAACAATTGCCTAGGATAATTCCGCACACCGATCCATCATTATTCCACACTCGCTATTCATAATATTTAGTAATATATTCTAACTTTATGATAACAGCACCTACTTTTATATTTTAGCTCTCCGATATCATGCAAAGTTATCCTCTTCATACCCACAACTTAGTTTTATTTCTCGTATCTAGTTGGAACCAAATGTTCGGTGTACGTAGAGTCATATCAGTGGCAGATAGGACTTGAGAGAATATTGATCTTACCTTTAGCTCCTTGTGGGTTTGACACTCCATACTTATGACTTCCACCTTCAGAATTGCTACGATGATTCCCTGCACTTGGGGATTATTAGTCCCCTTAAAGGGGGAAGCCACAAAAAGAAATACTTGTTGGTAATGGTTGATAAATTCACTATATGGATAGAGGCCAAACCAGTAAAAACAGCTGAGGCAGGGCCGGTGATTGACTTTATATCCGGCGTAGTCCACCGTTATGGTATCCCGCATAGTATCATCACTGATAAAGGCTCCAATTTTACAACTGACGAGGTGAAAACCTGGTGCACTAAGTTGGGCAATAAACTCGACTATGCATCTGTATACCATCCTCAAACAAACGGCCAAGTCGAAAGGGCCAATGGTTTGATCATGAGTGGCTTTAAGCCCAGACTAGTGCGCTCTCTACGAGAATCAGACAAGCACTGGGTTGAGGAACTCGATTCCGTACTCTGGGGACTCGGGACCATGCCCAATCGAACGACCAGATACACACCCTTCTTTATGGTGTACGATGCAGAGGCCGTATTGCGCTGCAACATTATTCATGACTCACCTAGAGTGCGCATGTACGAAGAGAGAGAAGCCGAATTAGATCGGCAGGATGACCTAGACGGACTCGAAGAGGAGCACGATGTTGCTGAGGCTTGTTCTGCATTTTATCAACAACAGGCCAGGCATTACCAAAGTAGGGAAGTGCGGGCTAAGACATACAATGTTGGAGAACTTGTTTTACGCCTCCTGAAAAAGAAAAAGGACAAGCTCAAACCTAAATGGGAGGGGCCCTTCATCATAGATGAAGTCCTTACTAGAGGAGCCTATCGCCTTCGCAATGCAGCGGATAATTGCCTTGAGCCGAACCCATGGGACGCTACCTGGCTTCAAAGATTCTACGCATAATTCGGCCTCCTTAGGTTTCATTTTTGACTATGTTTTCCCCCCTTTTCTCTCCCTTTTTGTTTTTTCCTTTTCCTTCCCAATGTATGTTCGGATCAACCGCATTATTCGGGGTACACATCTTTAAATGTATACACCCCACCATACATGGGGGCTTCTCTAACGAAGCATATTAAAAGCTTATAAGCTTCCTTGTCCATGTCGGTTGTTGCTATACAACTTTTGCCATTTTATGCACCTCTATGACTTAAGTTGTTGCCAAGCTGGGTTGCCTCGCTCCTGTGTTTATACCCTACTTTCCCAATTGTTTGGCTAGGGTGTAAAGGGAGTACCTCTGTGATTGTTACAACCGGGTTATCCAGATCTGTACCTCAGACGGGTGAAGCCGAAGGCTAGCATTCTTAAGGGAATAATTGGTCGGCAAATAAGCGACATACTGTTTTTTTGGAACAAATATGGAATTGGCTGCCTGTAATTTGGATTAAAGCCTAGGCATGCATAATTTAGTATGCCAACCCAAGGAAAGGAAACCCTAACAGAACTATTTTCCTTGGAAGATGTTTCTTACGTTAAACAGTAATATAACATAACTCCCTGAACACATTTTTGTCTGTTCAAGCAATATGACCGGATTGCCTGGTTTTCAAAGATACTAAACGTTTCTTAGTTAACATAGTATACGGAAACACTCCAACTTCTTGGTTCAGAGGTAGAAGCCGAAGGTCTGCGATGACAATTTTTTTACAAGTTCGGTCATAAAGTATGATACATAGAATCGAATGCCTACTCTCTTTCTAGGCCATCTATAATGCTATCCAGCTTACAATCTTCTTGCGAATATTTTGTTGCTATCATTACTTGGTCATATACCAAGTTTACAGGAATTTCCTTCCCATCCGGTCCCTGAGGTCCAACTTGGGCCATGTGATTCGGATCGAGTCCGGTGTAGCGTGTCTTCACCATGGCCCATGCCTCTCGCGCACCTTCCTGGCATGCAGATGTCTTCCATAGCTCGAAGCGACACTGAGCACCCTTAAACAGGTCGGCCAACCCCTCCATACTTTCTGGCGGGACATCGGATGGCCGTAAGGCTTTGGCCATATTCTTCATGGCTTTCCGGGCACGCTCGTGCAGCTTTGACAGTTCTTTTAGAATGTCGCTTTGAAGCCCGGACACTTCCTCTTCTTGGCGGCCGGTTAACAGACCTGTATGAACCGAATTATAACATTTCGTATTATATGATCATATCAGTACTCCGGATGGTTCAAGAGTCATACCGAATATGCCGCCCTTCAGCTTTTGGTTCTTCTGTTGCGCATCCAAGAGTTGAGCCTTTAAGCTCTTTATCTCTTCGGCCTGCTTCTTCAGTTCCTCTTCCGGTTTTTTATCTTTCCCCCAGTCATTGGGGCACTCTTCATTTCTTCAAGCTCTGTGACAGCGGCATTTAGCTGTATCCGTCTTGTCTCGAGCTCCTGGGACAATGCGCTATCTTTCTCCTTAAGTACATGCGGTCATAAACGATCCTCAAATCGGTTAGTTCCTACCGCTTTAAGTCTTGGGGGCTACTAGTATATATATATATATATATATATATATATATATATATATATATATATATATATTAAAATTTCATAAATTTTCACCTGTATATCCTTTGAGAATAGGCGAGTAACTCCAGTAAGTCCGTCCTGGGCAGCTCGGATATACACGTCCATGGTGCTGAGAGCGGTAAACTCTTGCTCCAAAAATGCTAGGGCGCGCAGGGTCTTTTAGGCGATGGTGATTCATCGTGCTCTCCACCTCGGAGTTAGTGACGGACACTTCATCCGGATCTTCATGAGGTGGATGAGACGGCACCACCCCTGTATGCGCCCTCATCCTAGTTGACGAGTTCGGCATCGCATTGGTTGCGGCTCGACTTGCTGGGATCTTTGGTATGGTTCGACGTATACCTCTCCTGAGATGATAGAAGGAAGAAGAAAATGACGATTCCGCTTTATGCCTAGACATGGAATAGTGAATATACCTCTTTGGTGATGGAGCAGGCTTAGCCGCGCTCCCGGTCCCCTTTCATTTCGTGCACTCACCCTGCGAAGGACTATTTTTCTTTTGACTACCCATGTTTGGGTACGGCTTGCTGAGCGCCGATCCTGTGGAACACAGTCCAATACGGATGGTAAGTTGTGAGTAGAACTGTTTGTCCTTTTAAAGGGTTTCCGAACACTTACCTTAACAAAGGGATAGAGACCGGGGTAGTCGGCCACAATGGCTACCTCCGAGCCGTCAAGGCTCGCCTGATAATTAACTCCGTCTTCAAATTCTACGAATATATCTGGATCCTCATTGAATCCGGGATCTTCATTGCGAGCATGGTCCTCTGGCTGAGGGGGGGGGCAACAGATATTCTCGACCACATTCCTCCATGACTATTTTAAAAAGCAAGCGGAGTATTCGATTAATGCATCCAATGATAAAAAAGTGTTGAATGACTAACTTACCCATTCAATGGGATTGTACATGGAGAAACCTTCCCGATAATTCAAACAGGCGAAGTCTTCTTCTTCTCCCTTATAAAGGTTGGTCAGCATGGCGGCCAATGCGGCTTGGTTGTCCGGACACTCTCGCCTGTAGCGAGATGCGTCGTCCTCCCTGTTGTAGGTCCATAAAGGAGCCACTCTGGATTGAAGAGGCTGGATGCATCGCTTTATTGCAATGGCCATGACTTCAACAATGGAGAGTCCGGAATGGGTCAGCAATCTGACCTTGCTAACCAGTCTCATCACCTTCGTACTATCCTCCTGTTCGGGGGACTTGGGGCGCCAGCTGAGTAGCTTATTCAAAGGAGCGTTGGAGAATTCGGGAAGTCCTCACCAGACTGGATCTGGAAGAGGAACATATTCAATGTAGAACCATTCCGAAGACCATTCCTCAGACCCTATCTTCGGAGTCTCAACTGGGTATCCGGATCTAGCTATGCGCCATACTTCGGTGCCGCCCACTTCATATATAGACCCTCTGTCCTGGTAGCGGGGGACGAGGCAAAAGAACTTTTTCCATAGTTCAAAATGGGCATCACAGCCTAAAAATAATTCGCAGAGGGCGACAAAACCAGATATGTGCAGAATGGAACCTGGTGTGACATTGTGCAGCTAGATCCCGTAGTACTCCAATATACCCTTGAGGTAGGGGTGGATCAGGAATCCTATGCCCCTCAGAAGGAACGAGATAAAGCACACCCTTTCCCCTTGGCTGGGATTGGGGAAATTCTCCGTCAATGCACCATCGCCCGTAGAAGCTAATCCTGCCCGTACAAAGAATATATCTGTGGGGGAAGATATCCTTGCGTCTGGAGACGGTTAAGCTGAAGATGGGATACTATTGAGGGCCATGAGGATGCGAGGAGGAGCCAGGGGCGCTAGCCATGGTTTGAGCTTTTTTCGTGGTTTGCTCTGTTGCTCTTTGGGTGATGTGGGATGGCATTTGGGGATTTAACCTCGTTATATAAACACCGCCCCGTGCCCGTTAAAGGGTTAAAATGTAAAAAGGCAACTGACCGTTCGCATTCGCTCATACGCGTGGAAATCGAGGCGCCGACCGGAAGGAATAATAAAGACTGGACACAGAAGTCGATGCCGGACTATCATCAATCCGGAGTATGGTGGAGAACCCGCCTTGCAAAGCCGAAGACTTTTACCCGCATATTACATCGCCATTGAAGGCAAGTTCAAGGGCTACTGAGGGAGTCCTGGATTCGGGGGTCCTCAGGTGTCCGGCCCAGGAATATGGTCCGGGTTGGATAGGCATAAAATATCAATCTAAAGATCATCCTCTGTGTCCGAATGGGACTTCCCCATACGTGAACGGCAAGATTAGAGTCTAGGTGTATTGTTTCCTTCCCTGAGGAACCGACCTTGTACAAACCCTAGGGCCCTCCGGTGTGTATATAAACCGAAAGGTTTAGTCCGTAGAGGCGATTATTATCATCATAAGCTAGACATCTAGGGTTTAGCCACCACAATCTCGAGGTAGATCAACTCTTGTAACCTCTATACTCTTCGAATATAATCAAGCAGGAGTAGGGTTTTACCTTCTTAAAGAGGGCCCGAACCTGGGTAAACATTGTGTCCCTTTGTCCACTATTACCATCGATCCTTAGACACACAACTTGGCCCCTCTACTCGTGATCTGACGGTTTTGACACCGACAGTCATGCCTTTATTTAGTGATGAATCCACTATTTCGGAAGAGGTTCCAATTGATTATGAGAACAAAGTTGCTATCTATGATGATTACTGTGATGACATGTATGCTATAAAGAATAATGATAACCATAAAACTTGTCATCTTGATTTTAATTTTCAATTGAATTATGCCTCACATGATAGTTATTTTGTTGAGTTTGCTCCCACTACTATTCATAAGAAGAAATTTGCTTACGTAGAGATTAATAAGAATTCTATGCTTATGCATCATGAAAATAGTGATTTTATGTGATAGTTATATTGTTGAATTCATTCATGATGCTACTGAAAATTATATGTTGGAGGAATATATGCTTGTTGGAATTGCAATAATATCAAGTTTCCTCTCTATGTGTTGAAAATCTTGAAGTTATGCTTGTTTTGCCTTCCTATGCAAGTTGACTGTTGCTCCCATAATTTGTGTCAGATTTAGGGATCTTCAAACCCTTGAGAGGTTCAAACTCTGGGGTGCGTGCGGAAATCTCAACCTACCCAGCTCGCCTACTCACTATCCTCCTAAGCCTAGCGAATCAAGCTCAAAGAGACACAAAGACACAATGATTTATACTGGTTTAGGCCACCATTGTGGTGTAATACCCTAATACAGTGTGGTGTGGTGGATTGCCTCGTAGGGCTGAGGATGAACTGGTATAGTGGATGAACTAGCCTCAGGAGGTGAGGTGTTCTTGAGTTGGTGTGGTGTATGCTAGCTCTACTTGTTCTGATCTCGTCCCGTCTCGTTATTTTTTCCTATGGTGGTGGCTAGTCCTATTTATAGTGGCTTTGGTCCTATTCCCAAATATGAGCGGGAAGGGATCCCACAACGGCTAGATTTGAAAGGGGACAAGTAGTACAGTCTATCCTGACAAAAGTAGTCTTCGCCTGCGAAAAGCCTCTGGTCATGATGCTGCGGTGGGCTCGTCGATGACCTCCGTCCTGCCGTCCTGGCAGTCTTGGTCTCGTTGCACCAGAATGGAAACCTTTGGCTGATTCCTCGAGACTCCGCGCCTGTGGCTTGCCTCCTTTGCACCAAACAGGAAACATGCGCTGTGGGCCCGCCTGGCCTTGGTCAGCATGGCTCACGTCAGCTGAGCCTCGTGAGGTAGTTTGCATAGAACTCTCTGCCCCTCAGGGGCCCTCCTGAGGAGCCCGATCCCTGCGGGGGTCTTGGCATTGCCCGCCTCGCGAGGCTTGGCCCCTTGCGAGGGTCTTGCGGTGTTGGTGTTGAAGTTGGGCCGTACCAGGCCGTCGATGGAGTCACACGGTGGGCCGCAGGCAGGCAGGGCTGGATACCCCCGAATCCAGGACGCCGACAGTAGCCCCCAGGCCCAAGGCGCGCTCGGACTTGGCTTCCACGCGAAGCCAAAGGGCAGGTGCGGAGTGCCGCGGGCTGATGCGTCCATTTTGCATCATGCTTTTATATCAATATTTATTGCATTATGGGCTGTTATTACACATTATATATCAATACTTATGGCTATTCTCTCTTATTTTATAAGGTTTACCATGTAGAGGGGGAATGCCGGCAACTGGAATTTTGGCTGGAAAAGGAGCAAACATTGGATACCTATTCTGCACTGCTCCAAAAGACCCGAAACTCCACGAAACTTATTTTTGGAATTTATAAGAATTATTGAGCGGAAGAAACACCTCAGGGGGCCCACACCCTGGCCAGGAGGGCGGGGGGCGCGCCCACCACTACTCGGCGCGCCCCTGTCTCCTGGGCCCCCTGGTGGCCCTCCGGTGTCCATCTTCTGCTATATGAAGGCTTTTACCCTGAAAAAATCATGGGCAAGCTTACGGGACGAAACTCCGCCGCCACAAGGCGGAACCTTGGCAGAACCAATCTAGAGCTCCGACAGAGCCGTTCTGCCAGGGAAACGTCCCTCCGGGAGGGGGAAATCATCATCGTCGTCATCACCAACGATCCTCCCATCGGGAGAGGGGCAATCTCCATCAACATCTTCACCAGCACCATCTCCTCTCGGACCCTAGTTCATCTCTTGTATCCAATCTTGTATCCAAAACCACAAATTGGTACCTGTGGGTTGCTAGTAGTGTTGATTACTCCTTGTAGTTGATGCTTATTGGTTTACTTGGTGGAAGATTATATGTTCAGACCCTTAATGCATATTATTACACCTCTGATTATGAACATGAATATGCTTTGTGAGTAGTTACGTTTGTTCCTGACGACATGGGTGAAGTCTTGCTATTAGTAGTCATGTGAATTTGGTATTCGTTCGATATTTTGATGAGATGTATGTCGTCTGTCCTCTAGTGGTGTTATGTGAACGTCGACTACATGACACTTCACCATTATTTGGGCCTAGAGGAAGGCATTGGGAAGTAATAAGTAGATGATGGGTTGCTAGAGTGACAGAAGCTTAAACCCTAGTTTATGCGTTGCTTCGTAAGGGGCTGATTTGGATCCATATGTTTAATGTCGTGGTTAGGTTTACCTTAATACTTCTTTTGTAGTTGTGGATGCTTGCAATAGGGGTTAATCATAAGTGGGATGCTTGTCCAAGTAAGGGCAGTACCCAAGCACCGGTCCACCCACATATCAAATTATCAAAGTACCGAACGCGAATCATATGAGCGTGATGAAAACTAGCTTGAGGATAATTCCCATGTGTCCTCGGGAGCGCTTTTCTCATTATAAGAAATTGTCCAGGCTTGTCCTTTGCTACAAAAAGGATTGGGCCACCTTTCTGCACCTTATTTACTTTTATTGCTTGTTACTCGTTACAATTTATCTTATCACAAAACTATCTATTACCTACAATTTCAGTGCTTGCAGAGAAAACCTTACTAAAAACCGCTTATCATTTCCTTCTGCTCCTCGTTGGGTTCGACACTCTTACTTATCGAAAGGACTACGATAGATACCCTATACTTGTGGGTCATCAAGACTCTTTTCTGGCGCCGTTGCCGGGGAGTGTAGCGCTTTTGGTGAGTGGAACTTGGTAAGGAAACATTTATATAGTGTGCTGAAATTTTCTGTTACTTGTCACTATGGAAACTAATCCTTTGAGGGGCTTGTTTGGGGCATCTTCGCCCCGACCAGTAGAGCAAAGAGTTGCTCCTCAACCTACTGAACCTATTGAAAATTTTCACTTTGAAATTCCTTCGGGTATGATAGAGAAACTGTTAGCTAATCCATTTGCAGGACATGGAACATTGCATCTCGATTTACACCTTATCTTTGTGGATGAAGTTTGTGGATTATTTAAGCTTGCAGGTATTCCCAATGATGTTGTCAAAAGGAAGGTCTTCCCTTTATCTTTGAAGGGAGATGCATTGACATGGTATAGGCTATGTGATGATACGGGATCTTGGAATTATAAACGATTGAAGTTGGAATTTCACCATAAGTTCTATCCTATGCATCTTGTTCATCATGATCGTAATTACATATATAATTTCTGGCCTCGTGAAGGAGAAAGCATCACTCAAGCTTGGGGGAGGCTTAAGTCAATGTTATATTCATGCCCCAATCATGAGCTCTCTAGAGAAATGATTATTCAAAAATTTTATGCTCGGCTTTCTCTCAATGATCGCACCATGCTCGACACTTCCTGTGTTGGTTCTTATATGCTAAAGACTATTGAATTCAAATGGGAATTATTGGAAAGAATTAAACGCAAATCTGAAGATTGGGGTTCCGACGATGGTAAGGAGTCAGGTATGACACCTAAGTTAAATCTTTTATGGATACCGATGCTTTTCGTGGATTTAGCGCTAAATATGGACTTGACTCTGAGATAGTAGCTTCTTCCTGTGAATATTTTGCTACTCATGTTGAACTCCCTAAGGAGAAGTGGTTTAAATATAATCCTCCCATTGAAGTAAAAGTAGTTGCACCTATTACAGTTGAAGAAAAGACTATCACTTATAATGATCCTATTGTTCCTACTACTTATGTTGAGAAACCACCTTTTCCTGTTAGGATGAAGGATCATGCTAAAACTTCGACTGTTGTTCGTAAGGGTAATACTAGATCTTATACACCTCCTGAGCAAATTAAAGTTGAACCTAGTATTGCTATGGTTAAAGATCTCTTGGATGATGATTTAGATGGGCATGTTATTTATTTCTGTGGTGAAACTGCTAATATTGTTAAACCAGATGCTAAGATACATAGACCCGTTGTAGGCATGCCTGTTATTTCTGTTAAAATAGGAGATCATTGTTATCATGGCTTATGTGATATGGGTGCTAGTGCTAGTGCAATACCCTATGTCTTATATAAAGAGATTATGCACGATATTGCACCTGTTGAGTTAGAAGATATTGATGTTACAATTAAGCTTGCCAATAGAGATACTATTAAACCTTTTGGAATTGTTAGATATGTTGAAGTCTTGTGTGGGAAAGTCAAATACCCTGCTGATTTTCTTGTTATTGGCTCTCCACAAGATGACTTTTGTCCCATTATATTTGGTAGACCCTTCTTGAACAGTGTTAAAGCTAAGATTGATTGCGAAAGGGATGTTGTTATGATTGGCTTGGATGATATGACTCATGAGAATAATTTTGCTAAATTTCGTAGACAACCCCGTGATAGAGAATTACCTAGTAAAGATGAAATAATTGGTCTCGCTTCTATTGCCGTGCCTCCTACTGATCTGTTAGAACAATATTTGCTAGACCATGAAAATGATATGTTTATGAAAGAAAGAAGGGAAATAGATGAAGTGTTCCTTAAACAAGAACCTATTCTAAAACATAACCTTCCCGTTGAAATTCTAGGGGATCCCCCTCCACTCAAGGGTGACCCCGTGTTTGAACTCACCATTAACTGATAATCTTAAGTATGCTTATCTTGATGAAAAGAAGATATATCATGTTATTGTTAGTGCTAACCTTTCAGATCAAGAAGAAGAAAGATTATTGAAAACTCTGAAGAAGCACCATGCTGCTATTGGATATACTCTGGATGATCTTAAGGGCATTAGTCCTACTCTATGCCAATACAAAATTAAAGTGGAAAAAGATGCCAAACCAGTCAGAGATCCTCAACGAAGATTAAATCCTAAGATGAAAGAAGTGGTAAGAAATGAGATACTAAAGCTCCTCGAGGCAGGTATAATTTATCCCGTTGCTGATAGTGAATGGGTAAGCCCTGTCCATTGTGTCCCTAAAAAGGGAGGTATTACTGTTGTTCCTAATGATAAAGATGAATTGATTCTGCAAAGAATTATTACATGTTATAGGATGGTAATTGATTTCTGTAAATTAAATAAAGCTACTAAGAAAGATGATTACCCTTTACCTTTTATTGATCAAATACTAGAAAGACTTTCCAAACATACACATTTCTGCTTTGTAGATGGTTATTCTGGTTTCTCTGAAATACCTGTGTCAGCGGAAGATCAATCAAAAACTACTTTTACTTGCCCTTTTGGTACTTTTGCTTATAGACATATGCCTTTTGGTTTATGTAATGCACCTGCTACCTTTCAAAGATGTATGATGGCTATATTCTCTGACTTTTGTGAAAAGATTTGTGAGGTATTCATGGATGACTTCTCCGTTTATGGATCCTCTTTTGATGATTGCTTGAGCAACCTTGATCGAGTTTTGCAGAGATGCGAAGACACTAGTCTCGTCTTGAATTGGGAAAAGTGCCACTTTATGGTTAATGAAGGCATTGTCTTGGGGCACAAGATCTTGGAGAGAGGTATTGAAGTTGATAAAGCTAAAGTCGATGCTATTGAAAAGATGCCATGTCCCAAGGACATAAAAGGTATAAGAAGTTTCCTTGGTCATGCCAGTTTTTATAGGAGGTTCATTAAGGACTTTTCTAAAATCTCTAGGCCTCTGGCTAATTTATTGCAAAATGATATTCCTTTTGTCTTTGATGATGATTGTGTAGAAGCATTTGAAATACTTAAGAAAGCTTTGATCACTACACCTATTGTTCAGCCACCTGATTGGAATTTACCGTTTGAAATTATGTGTGATGCTAGTGATTATGCTGTAGGTGCTGTTCTAGGGCAAAGAGTTGATAAGAAATTTAATGTTATCTAGTATGCTAGTAAGACTCTTGATGCTGCCTAGAGAAATTATGCTACTACTGAAAAAGAATTCTTAGTAGTTGTGTTTGCATGTGATAAGTTTAGACCTTATATTGTTGATTCCAAAGTTACTATTCACACTAATCATGCTGCTATTAAATATCTTATGGAAAAGAAAGATGCTAAGCCTAGACTCATTAGATGGGTTCTCTTGCTCCAAGAATTGGATTTGCATATTATTGATAGAAAGGGAGCTAAGAACCCCGTTGCAGACAACTTGTCTAGGTTAGAGAATGTTCTTTATGACCCACTGCCTATTGATGATAGCTTTCTAGATGAACAATTAGCGGTCATTAATGCTTCTTGTACTGCTCCTTGGTATGCTAATTATGCTAATTACATTATTGCTAAATTTATACCACCTAGTTTTACATACCAGCAAAAGAAAAAGTTCTTTTATGATTTAAGACATTACTTTTGGGATGACCCACACCTTTATAAAGAAGGAGTAGATGGTGTTATTAGACGATGTGTACATGAGCATGAACAGGAATAGATCCTATGCAAGTGTCACTCTGAATCATATGGAGGACACCACACCGGAGACAGAACTGCACATAAGGTATTGCAATCCGGTTTTTATTGGCCTACTCTCTTCAAAGATGGCCGTAAGTTTGTTTTATCTTGTGATGAATGTCAAAGAATTGGTAATATTAGTAGACATCAAGAAATGCCTATGAATTATTTTCTTGTTATTGAACCGTTTGATGTTTGGAGCTTTGATTATATGGGACCTTTTCCTACCTCTAATGGATATACACATATTTTAGTTGCTGTTGATTACGTTACTAAGTGGGTAGAAGCTATTCCAACTAGTAGTGCTGATCATAATACTTCTATTAAAATGCTTAAATAAGTTATTTTTCCGAGGTTTGGAGTCCCTAGATATCTTATGACTGATGGTGGTTCACATTTTATTCATGGTGCTTTCCGTAAGATGCTTGCTAAGTATGATGCTAATCATAGAATCACATCTCCTTATCACCCACAATCTAGTGGTCAAGTAGAGTTGAGCAATAGAGAACTCAAATTAATTTTGCAAAAGACTGTGAATAGATCTAGAAAGAATTGGTCCAAAAAACTGGATGATGCATTATGGGCCTATAGAACTGCATACAAAAATCCTATGCATATGTCTTTGTATAAGACGGTTTATGGAAAAGCTTGTCATTTACCTCTAGAACTTGAACATAAAGCATATTGGGCTATCAAAGAGCTCAATTATGACTTCAAACTTGCCGGTGAGAAGAGGTTGTTTGATATTAGCTCACTTGATGAATGGAGAACCCAAGCCTATGAGAATGCCAAGCTATTCAAAGAAAAAGTCAAACGCTGGCATGACAAAATGATACAAAAGCGTGAGTTTAACGTAGGTGATTATGTGTTATTATTCAACTCTCGTTTAAGATCTATTTCATGAAAACTTCTCTCTAAATGGGAAGGTCCTTGCGTTGTCGAGGAAGTCTACTGTTCGGGTGCCATAAAAATTAACAACTTCGAAGGCACAAGTCTGAGGGTGGTGAATGACCAAAGAATTAAACATTATATGTCAGGTAATCCTATCAATGTTGAAACTAATATTATTGAGACCGTAACCCCGGAGGAATACATAAGGGACACTTTCCAGAACGTTCCAGACTCCGAAAAGGAATATTATGTGGTACGGTAAGTAAACCGACTCCAAAACAATTCTAAAGGCATTTTTTATTAGTTTTGGAATATTTAAGAATTTTAGGAAGAAAGAAGTAGTCCGGGAAGGACACAAGGCCTCCACGAGAGTGGGGGGCGCACCCACCCTTACTGGGCACGCCCCCTGTGTCGTGGACACCTCGTGTGCCTCCCGGACTCTGTTTTCTTGCATGTTACGTATTTTGGTCGGTAAAAATTCATTATATAATCTCCCGGAAGTTTTGACCACCGTATCACGCAAATATCCTCTGTTTTCGTTTCGAGCTATTTTCTGTTATAGATCTAGAGCATCATGGCATCTCCAAGCGCTCCCAAGGACAAGTTTGTCGAGAGAGTTATCAACCCCTATCTCGCGGAGGTGCCGCAACACCCTCAAACCATTGATATGCACGATGGGGTGCTGCACATCCGTGATGTGGAGGGACCAAGGCGTACCGGAAGCATGGAGACAAAGCTCAAAGCTGTGGAGCAGCAAGTCTTCAAGTGCCAAGGGATGGTGGAGCGTGGACTCAACGCCAACCAGATGATGATCACAGAGTTCACCAACAACCACAAGCTAGATGCCAAAGTCATTGGGGAAACCATCTTCAAGCTTCAACAGAAAATCGAGCACCTCCAAGCCCAGATCTATGACCTGCAAAACCAGAACTGAGAGTATGAATATAGATTCAAAAGGATGAGTTTGGCTGCAGATTTAAGGTTCCCGGAGACTCGATCATCCTTCTATGATGGTGAGCCTATGCCTTGGAAGATGGACACAAGCCTACATCATCAACAACTCCTACTTCACCACCTCCGAGGACATAATCACATGAGTATGGGCACTCCCCTTGGCGACTGCCAAGCTTGGGGGAGGTGCCCCGGTATCGTATCACCATCACACTCCTATCTTTACGGTTTTATTTAGTTCGATCATTTTAGTAGTATCTTGATCTAGTAGATTAGAGTTTTGATATCAAGTAGCTTTGAGTTTTTCTTTGTGATCTCTTTATGTAATCGAGTTCGTGAGTTATCTATAATAAAGATTAGTGTTGAGTCAAGGGCTTTGCTATCTTGCCATGATCTTGAGGAAAATAGAAAGAATAAAAAGAATAAAAGAGTTCATATTGATCTTATGGATAGTGATGACTTCACACATAGAAAGTATGAGGCATAAAAGTTGTTGAGAGTTGATAAGCATAGTTTTGGTCATCGTTGCAGTTAATAGGAAGTAATAAGGAAAGAGAGGTTTCACATATAAATATACTATCTTGGACATATTTTATGATTGTGAGCACTCATTAAGTATGACATGCTAAAAGAGTCGACGTTGGAAAAGGAAGACAACATAATGGTTTATGTTTTCTTACATCTTAGTTAAAGTATATTGTCATTGACCTTCCAAACATGTTTAGATTGCCTTTCTCCCTCATGCTAGCCAAATTCCTAGCACCAAGTAGAGATACTACTTGTGCTTCCAAATATCCTTAAACCCAGTTTTGCCATGAGAGTCCGCCATATCTACCTATGGATTGAGTAAGATCCTTCAAGTAAGTTGTCATCGGTGCAGGCAATAAAAATTGCTCTCTAATTATGCATGACTTATTAGTGCGGAGAAAATAAGCTTTATACGATCTTGTTATGGAAGCAATAAAAGCGACGGACTGCATAATAAAGGTCCATACACAAGTGGCAATATAAAGTGACGTTCTTTCGTACTAAGATTTCGTGTATCCAACCCTAAAGCGCATGACAACCTCTCCTTCCCTCTGCGAAGGGCCTATCTTTTACTTTATGTTTCTACTTTATGTTTTTACTTTATGCTTGAGTCAAGGTGATCTTCACCTTTCCCTTTTTTCATTTTATCCTTTGGCAAGCTCCTCGTGTTTGAAAGATCATGATATATATATCCAATTGGATGTTCGTTAGCATGGACTATTATTGTTGACATCACCTAAAGGTGAATACGTTGGGAGGCAACACAATAAGCCCCTATCTTTCTCAGTGTCCGGCTGAAACTCCATAACCACAAGTATTGCGTGAGTGTTAGAAATTGTAGAAGATTATATGATAGTTGAGTATGTGGACTTGCTGAAAAGCTCTATTCTCGACTCTTTGTGATGTTACGATAAATTGCAATTGCTTCAATGACTGAGATTATAGTTTGTTAGCTTTCAATGAAGTTTCTGAACCATACTTGACATTGTAAATTGATTGTTACTTGAGCATAAGAATTCATATGGCGAAATCTATATATGTTGCTGTTATAAGAATGATCATGATACCCTCATGTTCGTATTTTATTTTTATCGACACCTCTATCTCTAAACATGTGGACATATTTTTCGATTTCGGCTTCCGCTTGAGGACAAGCGAGGTCTAAGCTCAGGGGAGTTGATACGTCAATTTTGCATCATGCTTTATATCAATATTTATTGCATTATGGGCTGTTATTACACATTATATATCAACACTTATGGCTATTCTATCTTATTTTATAAGGTTTACCATGAAGAGGGGGAATGCCGGTAGCTGGAATTCTGGCTGGAAAAGGAGCAAACATTGGAAACCTATTCTGCACTGCTCCAAAAGACCAGAAACTCCACGAAGCTTATTTTTGGAATTTATAAGAACTATTGAGCGGAAGAAACACCTCAGGGGGCCCACACACTGGCTAGGAGGGTGGGGGCGCGCCCACCACTACTAGGCGCCCCCTATCTCTTGGGCCCCCTGGTGGCCCTCCGGTGTCCATCTTCTGCTATATGAAGGCTTTTACCCTGGAAAAAATCGCGGGTAAGCTTACGGGACGAAACTCCGCCTCCACGAGGCGGAACCTTGGCGGAACCAATCTAAAGCTCCGGTGGAGCTGTTCTGCCGAGGAAACTTCCCTCCGGGAGGGGGAAATCATCATCATCGTCATCACCAACGATCCTCCTATCGGGAGAGGGGCAATATCCATCAACATCTTCACCCGCACCATCTCCTCTCAAACCCTAGTTCATATCTTCTATGCAATCTTGTATCCAAAACCACAAATTGGTACCTGTGGGTTGCTAGTAGTGTTGATTACTCCTTGTAGTTGATGCTTATTGGTTTACTTGGTGGAAGATTATATGTTCAGACCCTTAATGCATATTATTACACCTCTGATTATGAACATGAATATGCTTTGTGAGTAGTTACGTTTGTTCCTGACGACATGGGTGAAGTCTTGCTATTAGTAGTCATGTGAATTTGGTATTCGTTCGATATTTTGATGAGATGTATGTTGTCTGTCCTCTAGTGGTGTTATGTGAATGTCGACTACATGACACTTCACCATTATTTGGGCCTAGAGGAAGGCATTGGGAAGTAATAAGTAGATGATGGGTTGCTAGAGTGACAGAAGCTTAAACCCTAGTTTATGCGTTGCTTCGTAAGGGGCTGATTTGGATCCATATGTTTAATGTCGTGGTTAGGTTTACCTTAATACTTCTTTTGTAGTTGTGGATGCTTGCAATAGGGGTTAATCATAAGTGGGATGCTTGTCCAAGTAAGGGGAGTACCCAAGCACCGGTCCACCCACATATCAAATTATCAAAGTACCGAACGTGAATCATATGAGCGTGATGAAAACTAGCTTGACGATAATTCCCATGTGTCCTCGGGAGCGCTTTTCTCATTATAAGAAATTGTCCAGGCTTGTCCTTTGCTACAAAAAGGATGGGGCCACCTTGCTGCACCTTATTTATTTTTATTGCTTGTTACTCGTTACAATTTATCTTATCACAAAACTATCTATTACCTACAATTTCAGTGCTTGCAGAGAAAACCTTACTGAAAACAGCTTATCATTTCCTTCTGCTCCTCGTTGGGTTCGACACTCTTACTTATCGAAAGGACTACGATAGATCCCCTACACTTGTGGGTCATCATGGGCCCTAACCGCCTGTGGCCTTGATGACGCGTGGTGATTGATGGGACGTGGGTGACTCCGCTTCCCCATGCTGCCTCGGCAACCGTTCGGCTTGACAACTGCATGCTGCATGCAGAGAGGATCATCTTTACTAGAAATCATGGGAGGCCGAAGATTTACCTTCTCCTGGCTATAAATGTGCGAGCGGGCAGAGCCCCTGCCCATCTCTCTTTTGTCTTGCTCCCTTCCTGCTTCTTCTCATCTCCATCTTGCTCCCATGGTGCCGATTAGGAGGTACTCTACGACAGAGAAGGGGAAGGCTTCTAGGGAGGGGCCTGACCCTCTCCCGCCGAAGAAACAGCCCCGCCTCCCTGAAGACACCGGCACGGGGCGAGAGGTGGCCAAGCCTTGGCAATCGAGGCCTCAGCTTGGCTTCCCCCCCTATACGCCCACACTCATAGTGAAGGAGTGTGCCGTTGAGTGGCTCCTGATGAAGATGGCAGGGCCGCCATTGCCCTGGCGACCACACCTCGGACATGCCGAGGGTAGCTCGCACGAATTTGTGGTCTGGGCGATGATGCCTCCCGACACCTGGATCTGACTCCCGCGGTTCTTCGCCAATGATCTGCCTCCGAGGGGACCGGCTGAGCTGTGTCTGCAGCATGTAGGGTGCCGGAGCTTCGCCACCGGAGCTGAAGTCGAGGTGGTGCCGCCTGGAGACGTCTTCATGACGCGAGGATGGGGCGAGATCGCCTGGGCTTGCCGCACGGAGGGAGCCCTGACGATCCACTTCGAGTATGATGGTGCGGCCACTCTGTTCTTCAAGGTCTTCGACGAGGAGGGCGAACGGCTGGAGTGCTGCCCCGGAGGAGACAGCTCGAGGGATGCCACAGCGTGCACTGGACCTGCTGCCATCCCCTTCAGTGCCTCGTCCAGCAGCAGTGACGGCTTTTGGGAATCCAGCAACTCCCCTGAGCCCAGTGATTCTCCGGAGTCCAGCGACGACAGCTACGTGCCGCCAAGCTCCCGCCGAGGCTGCAACGCAGCTGCGGCTGCCGCCCGACATCATCGGTGATACCGTAGGGCCCTGTAATTGTTCCTCCTGTGCGAGATGAAGATCAGCCCCCGTGGGGTTTGTAAGGATTGGAATGCACTTAATATCGATGATGTTTCTTTTGATTTCATGATGGATACGCGTATTCTAGTTCGGCTAGGTTCCTCCCTTTTCTTTTCCCTAGATAGTGTGGTGCTCTACGCCGACAGGACCCAGTCCCCAGGCAGGCTTCAGCCGTCGCTAGTATGCCAGGTCGCGATGCCGTGGTCAAGGCTAGGAGGTGAGCAGCGCAGGGTCCGGTAAGAGCTCATGAGACACGATGCTCATGAGGTCCCCTTTGGCGTGCAAGCAGCTGCGCAGAAAATCGAAAAGGGGAGTTGAACTGCCCAAGTGGAACAGCGAGGTGGGGCGTGCGGGGAGCAAAACTGGTGTTGTAGCGAGCCGAGACTTATCTTTTTGGTGTCTGAGTCCATTAGGGAGGTGATGCTCGACGTCGTGCCTGTGGTTCCGTTGGGCGTAGCCTGCATTGGCCACCCTCCTGCCTTGCTTGCCAAAGTGCTCTACATCCTCGAGACCCGACCCTCGAGCAAGCTCAGCCGCCGCTGGTATGCCAGGACGCGATGCCGTGGTCAATGCCAAGGGGTGAGGGCTGGAGAGCCAGTAGGAGCTCCCGAGACGCGATGCTCGGGAGGTCCCCCTTTAATGTGCAAGCGACTCGGAAGGCCAGACGGTTGTTGCTCAGACCAACCCTTGGCCCATTGCCAGGTGAACCTGCAGGTTAGATGACAAAGAAGGCTGTGAGCCCCAGGGCGTGAGACGGAGGCACCGAGGACCCGGCTAGGTGGTGTACGCGAGGCGGGCCGCGAATCAGAGCTCGATCCCCGGGTTTATCAGTGTTGCAGGGACGGACCCGAGAACAAGCGCCGTGCCGATGTGAGTATCGTACGGCGATGCATGGTATTAGTCAGCACACATGGAGGGTCATGAGGCGATGGTCATGGAGTGACAATCATAGGCAAACTCATAGAAATGATTAGATAACCCTGGCGGATGCAAAACAATACATGCCGTAGGGCTATACCCACACGGCCTGGGGATGATGCAGCCTGAGGGGCGCCCCCAAACTGAATGAACTAGAGAGATGTCACCTGGTAGCGTCACTGAAGAGGTGTTGAAGTAGCCAAAAAACGAGTGCCGCTAAAGCCGCTCCTCATGAGCCGTTCTGGTGCCGAGCCTCTGGAGACTCGGTGGGACCAAGAGGCTCCTGAAGATGCTCCTCTATCTCCGCCAGGACCGCCTGGTGCCTGGTCTCGCAGGCCGTCTGAGCGTCCCTCATGCAGCGCTGGAATGCCTCAGCCGTGTCCGCCAGGCCAAAAGGCATGCAGACGTAGCTGTGAGACGGACCCTTGCATCGGCCGACATGAGACGGCCACATGAGCTGCCGAGACGCGGCCCTGTTGAGCCCAGGGATGTCGATGCAGACGCGAAACTCCTTACCCTCGCTAGGGCAGTGAGCCGTGCCACGCAGCAGGCGACGATTGCCTTGCAGAAGCCTTCCTTCCTGAATCTCCTCGATTTCCTTGCTGATGAACTCCTGAACGCCTGGTGCCTCACGCCTGCTGCCTTCTCCTGGAAGCATGCTCTGAAGAGCGCATCCACATGGTGCCCGAGCGCCACTCTCGCAACATTGGCTAGGTCTAAGGCCCTCCAAAGGAGAGCCCCCGAGCCTAGCCTCAGAGGAGCGCCGGGCGCACCTTCCTATGTGATGAGTGAAGGTGCCGCGTCCGGAGACGCAAGGCTCAGTGTTGCGTCCTCGAGTGATGCTTCCTCATGAGACCCCTGTCCCAGCTGCAGCTTCTTCGTCTTGGGGGCGACCTCAGGAGGGAGGACGCCGTCTTTGTCTTCGGGGTTCTCAACTGCTGCAGCTTGGAAGGAGCGCTCGAGGGAGCACACTGCATCCTTCTCTTGACAGGCGACCGTGATGACGCCGCTGTTCCTAGCATCTTGAGGACGTTGTAGCCATGGTGCGTGGCCGCCATGAACTTGGCCAGTGCTGGGTACCCTAGGATGGCGTTGTAAGGCAGGCGGATGTCGGCGACGTCGAAGTCGATGAGCTCAGTGTGGTAGTTGTTGCTCTCGCCGAAGGTGATAGGGAGGCGGACCTGCCCGATCGGGTGTGTTGGTCTGTCGATCACTCCTGAGAATGGATTGGTGGGGTGAAGCTGGTAGTACGGCACCTGGAGCCTGTCGAACGTCTGAACAGAGAGAACATTGAGCCCCCCTCCGCCATCGATGAGAGTCTTGGTGACGACCATGTTGCTAATGATGGGGGAGCAGAGCATGGGGAGCGTGCCAGCGGTGGCTGCACACTTGAGCTCGTCTGAGGAGTCAAAGGTAATGGCGCTCTTGGACCACTTGAGAGGGTGAATTGCTTCAGGCTTGGGGAGTGCTACATTCACCTCACGCGCGAACTGCTTGAAGATGCCGTGGGAAGCCGGGGCCTGTGAGCCGCTCAAGATGCAGGCGATGGCCTGAGGCTCCTGGAAGCCCCCATCCCCCTCGTCCTGGTGGTGATCTTCATTCCTCCTTGGCGTTGGAGGCAGAGAAGGCAAAGCTGCATTGCCCTGAGGTCGATCCTCGCAAGGCTGCTCCCTCCAGTTGCCCTCGTGAGGCTGGTCCTGCCAGCGGTCCTCATGAGGCTGGTCGCGCCACTCCTGACGACTGTCGCGTCCATCCAAACATCCTCCACCTCGGCCACCTCTGCAACTGTAGCCTCAATCATTGCGCTCGGGGCGTCGACCGAGGCACCCGTCGCGGAATGCCCTGAGCTCCTGGCAGTCGCTGGTATTGTGGCTGTAAACATTGTGGAAGGCGCATAACGGTCACTTTCCCTTGGATGACTCGGGGTGGTCGCAGCCGCGCTTCGTCTCTGGCTCGTCCACAAGCACGGCTGGCCCCTTGCGCTTCACATCCTTGGTTTTGGTCTTCTTGTCTTCTGTCTCAGCATCGGGGAGCTCGAGGAGGGAGATGCGTCCCTCCTCAGCCCTCGCGCACTTGTTCACCATGTTGAACATCTCCAGAGCGATGCAGAGATCCTCGTGGATGGCGAGCTCCTCCTTCATCTTGACATCACGGACGCCATTGGTGAATGCGGAGATGATGGCCTCATCCGACACCTTGGGAATCTTGAGGCGAACGTTGTTGAAGCGCTGGATATACTTCTGCAGGGTCTCTCCAAGTTGCTGCTTCAAGTGGCGCAGGTCACCTGTGGCCGACGAACGGTTGCGAGTGCCCTGGAAGTTGGCGATGAAGCGGCTGCGCATCTCCTCCTAGGAAGAAACCGACCCCTTGGTCAGGTTCAGGAGCCAAGAACACGCGCCATCCTTGAGGGCCATTGGGAACCAGTTTGCCATGATCTTCTCGTCGCCGTTGGCTGCCTCGATGCTCAGCTCGTAGAGCTCACTACAAAAAAAGACACATCCGTCACATTTTGGGCCAAATGAATTTTTTTCTGTCATACTTATGAAACTTCTATGATGATAATTATGAAAAAACCCGGTATCATCATAGATGTCATGGGCTCCTACTTCTATGACAAAAAATCATGACAGAAAATGGGCTTTTCGTCCTGGGCGGGCCGGAGACGCAGCTGCATGACATTCTTTGGGCCGTCCATGATGGAAAAAACCGTGGTAGAAGCCAGGGCGAAGAAAATATCGGGGTGTTCCCGGTTACGGTGGGTGGTCGGGGCCGAGCGATGCATGCAGGTTTGCACATTTCTCTCATACACGCACGCGCATGGGTGCAAGGCATTGGGCTCTAACTGAACCCGAGCGAGGCATTCGCCTACTAAACCCGAGCGATTGCACTGCAGCTATGCGTTACTGAACCCGATCGATCGATCGATGGCTGTTAACTGAACCCGATCGAGCGATTCCTTCTCTACTGCTACTAACTAAAGCCGATCGATGCTACCTCTGGATGAACAGTGAGCGTTGCAGGGGGGTTTGGATGAACAGTTCCCGGTGGTGGTGGATGAACAGGACCCCGTGGTGTTGCCTCTGGATGAATAGGACCCCGATTGATTGAGCCGGTTGGGGCTGGATGAACAGGACCCTGTGGAGAGCTGGATGAATAGGACGACCCCATGGAGGGTTGGATGAACAGTAGCCCGTGGAGGGGTGGTTGAACAGGAGCCCGTGGAGAGGGGTGGTTGAATAGTAGCCGGTGAAGTAGCGCGCGGTGGAGGCTGGATGAATAGGATCCCGTGGATGAACAGTCGCAGGTGGAGGCTGGAGGAGGTCGACGGTGGATGAACAATAGCCCATGGAGGCTGGAGGAGGTCGACGATGGAGATGAACAATATCCCGTGGAGTCCCATTTTGCGGTACGCCACACCCCTCCCGATGAACATGAGCTCCGTTTGGACTGTAATGCTCCAACACAAGTTCGTTTCGTCCGTTTTGCGGTACGCCACACCCCTCCTGATCAACAGGACCCCGTTTCGACCATAGGAGGTCCAACACAAGTCCATTTCCTCCGTTTCGTGGTATGCCAGACCCCTCCCGATGAATAGGATCCCGTTTCGGACATGGACGGTCGAACACAAGGCCGTTTCCTCTATTCTACGATACGCCAGGCCTCGTTTCCATCGGCTGTTCCGTCCAAGCCCTCCCTATGAACGCATTCCGTTCTGACCCAGCCGGTTGGCTCCCCATGAACAAGACGATGACGCTGTTTCTCCATTCCGACCCAGCCATGTACACGAGCCCTGGCCATACGTATGCGCGAGTAGGCGTTCGAGACCCTACCCGTATGTACGTACGTGGCCATATTTTCTTTCCTGCACACTGGCATCTGTACGTACGTGTACATGCTACGTGCGCGCCTCTACTACGACACGTGTGCGCCTCTACATCGACGAGTATGTACGTACACGTTCGTGACCAGAATGACAATGCTATGTACGGTTTGACCAGGTGGGTCCCGACTATCAGGCACTTCCTTGCGTGCGAAGATGTAGCTGGTGGGTCCCAGCAGTCAGGGGGGAAATGTTTTTTTCGCGAAATATGGTGGCCCATCCGGTGGGTCCCTGCTGTCAAGTGGAGGAATAATTATTTTGCGTGTAATAAGGAGGCACTTCCTTGCGGCCGCCATGGACCCAGCTGTCAGCCTCTCCACGTACAGTACTCTTCCGATGGAAGTCGTTCCTTGACCATATTGACCATGCTGTGCCGAGAGCACCAGGGTGGTGGACGACAGCGAGGCCGACGACGCGGAGCCGAGGAAGACGCGACAGTGGAAGCCTGCGCGGAGAGGAGTACGAGGGTTCACTGGTTCGGTTGTGGTGTGAGGCTGCCATTGCCGCAGGGCCTGGCCAGCGGTGGGAATAGTAGGGGGCGGTGAGGCCTCCGCGGCAGCACAGCCGGCCATAGGAGGCAGGAGCATGCGGCACGACTGGCGCTGCTTTGGGCGGCTGGAGCAAGAAGACTAGAGGTTGAAGAAGCACTACGGCCGTTGGATGGACATCATACGGTCACTGGAGCTAGAATCGTCCATATTGACTAAGTTGACAAAGCCCTCCATCCCCGTCAACTTAGTAGGCCCACAAGTTAGCCTCCCATGAAGGTGGGTCCCAGCTAGCAGGGGGAGTATTCATTTTTTTGTGCGTAATAAGG
>NC_041393.1:464153478-464216041 GCF_002162155.2 Triticum dicoccoides
ATTTTTTTCGCGAAATATGGTGGCCCGTCCGGTGGGTCCTAGCAGTCAGGGGGGAAACGTTTTTTTCATTAAATACGGTGGCTTGTCCGGTGGGTCCCTGCTGTCAGGTGGAGGAATAATTATTTTCCGCATAATAAGGAGGCACTTCCTTGCGGCTGCCATGGACCCAGCTGTCAGCCTCTCCACGTACAGTAATCTTCGGATGGAAGTCGGTCGTTGACCACATTGACCATGCCATGCCAAGAGCACCACAACGGTGGACGACGATGAGGCCTAGGAAGGGGACAACGCGGAGCCGGGGAAGACACGGCAGTGGATGCCCATGGGGAGAGGAGTACAAGGGTTCACTGGTTTGGATGCGGTGTGAGGCTACCGTCGCCACAGAATAACGGGGGGTGTGGGTGAGTGGAGAGATGGCCTGGCTAGCGGTGGGAGTAGTATGCGGGCGGTGAGGCCTCCGCGGCAGCACAGCCGGCCACGGGAGGCAGGAGCAGGCGGAACGACCGGCACTGCTTTGGGCGGCTGGAGCAAGAAGACCAGAGGTTGAAGAAGAACTATGGCCGTTGGATGGACATCGTACGGTAACTGGAGTATTGACTAAGTTGACAAAACCCTCCGTCCCCGTCAACTTAGTAGGCCCACAAGTCAGCCACCCACTATGGTGGGTCCCAGCTAGCAGGGGTATTCATTTTTTTGTGCGTAATAAGGAGGCACTTCCTTGCGTGCGAAGATATAGCTGGTGGGTCCAACCAATCCTCACTCTCTTTTTTGTTTCATTGTCATTGCGATTGTGTTTTCCTTTCAGTGGTCTCCTAGTATTCGTTAGTTCCATGATGGACCAAGAGGAGAACCAGGCAAAGATCTACCAATATTGGAGCAGACGCGGGAGGCTGATCCCCACAAGACAGAGAGCTCCAAGAAGATGGAGGCAGCCACCGAGCCGACCCCAGATACGCTCACGGCCACTACGGTTATGGTCAATGCGCCGTTTGAGGTTACAACCCCCGTGGCACTGCAGGAGCAGTTTCCCCCCTTCGAGGATGTGCCCCCCCCCCCGCTGAGCTGCCCAAGGTGATTTTCTTCTTTGCCAATCTCGATGCGAAACTTTATTAGCTTCGATGCCATGCTATACATAGTGGTTTAAATAACTTGTGTTTCTTATACTGGAAAGTAATTCAGAATTTGTTTCTGTTTCAATTAGAGCCCTGATGCAGACAAGGATTGTGTGGTTGTACATGTCACTCGCTATGAGGCGGATGACCTGAATATATGCACTGGGAAAGCAGAGTTCTTAGGCTGTTGGATCCTGGAAGCCATTTGCGCTTATACCAATGAAGAGTTGTATTCCAGCCTCACTATTGTCAGGCGTGTTGTCCAGGGTGTACTGAAGTATAAGAAGTTCAAAGCTACTCCTTCGTTTGTGAGGCATACTGTTCTTGTCAAGCTTACGCAGGATGATGACGTGACATGCCTCCACAAACAAGTTTATGAGTGGCAAGGCCACAAGGTTGTCTTCATGAAGGTTCACAGGATTGAGCTGCTGCCGGACGTCCTCGATGATGTTCATGGCAAGGTCCGTCTTGTGTCCAACCCAAATTAGATCGAGGCATGAAATAGTTGCCCCAGTTAGTGTTTAATAGTATTTTGGATTGTGTCCAATTATCCGAACCTTGCCTGTTATTGATCCCTCTGGGGCTAGTACTCTGTTTGAATCCGTCTATGGGAACTGTTGCTACTTTTGTGTGCCCGTGAATCATGTGAGAACCATCATAATTGTTGCCGAAACAGATGTGTCCTCACTAGTTTTTTCATGAATATGGCATGGTAAGACATACGTTGTCATGGTTTATCATACGATCAGTGTGTGTTTTGATGAAATAGAGTACTCGTTCGAGAACTATGCGCCAACGTATACATAATTACTTGTAAACACTATTGGTGTTACCCCACTTGTAAGCAATTGTGCAAAACACGACACATTGGCTCAGCTCGCTTCGACACTAGGCTATCGACCAGCTAACAATCAACAATCTATTGTCTGACATATACGCAACTATATATCTTGTTACAGTGGTTCATGCAGTTAACTGAGGCCACAATGTAAATTCCAGAGGTTCGCACGCTAGTCCAGCTTTCATGTGGAACACTCACATCAAACTCGGCTTCATAGAAAACTTGAAAAGCATAAGTTAAGCAATTTAATACATCTCAATGATTCATAGAATATAACAAACATATACTAGTTCACAGCAAAAGACAAAGTTGTGAGAAGGTTTACAAATCAGGAAAAAACAAGCAAGGCTTCTCTCAGCAAAGGGCCTCCCGACAGGCTGAAATTTCCTGGAGTTCACTCTGGTTTTTTCTTGTTGCCACCATCCAGGGTTAGGTTCTCTCATTTCAGAATAACCAATTATAATTGTGGTCTCAGCTGGAATGGTGAACTGAACCATGCAGTGTACTGACCAGCTGAAATTCTTGTGCATTCCACTAAATTTAAGCACCGCTATTTGTAGAAATAAACAGACCACAATGCCTCTTGTCCGCGCACCTGTCCAAAAAACCACCGTGCAGTCGTGCCAGCTAGTCCTCGGTCCATGGATGAACTGGTAGAAAGTGCATTCCGAGCTAGGATGCAGTTGTTTTCCCTCGTCCCTACACTGCAATCAGGAAGTAAAACATACGAATCAACTTCTTTTAGATTTTGTTGGTCATTCTACCTAGTAACTACCAATGTAGGAATACCTGGAAGACGGTGGTTAGAAGATGGCAGCAACGGATAGCCATCTCATTTTGCATAGTTCTACTAAAACAGAGGTGTGTGCTTTTGATTGCGCGGATAGAAACGATACGGAGACAGACATCCCAAAATGATATGGAGACAGACATCCCTGTTTGCGCAAATACGAAATACGGTTATTTAAACAGTCACAAATATTTGCAGTGGCGTATGATTAACAACAACATCTATTGTGTTATAATTGGCACTAGATTGACAGTATGAAAGTGCCCTTAAGTAAGTAGCATGACATCACATCAACACTGCCACTAGATTAACATGCAGAACAATAGCATTAGTATTACTGTCATGAGAGTAGCACATGGTCAGTAAATGTGCAATCAAATTTGTGCAGTTCCACTGGGATGAAGCAATGTTAGCGGTGTGAGATTTAAGTGTAACTAAAAAAACACAATTCATGGGAAATAAAGCAAGACAGAAGCACTTCATAAAATGGTGGTGGCATCGCTTCAATTTATCGACGGCACTAGACCATTACTTATAGTGACATTAGGTGGCATTGCTTAATGCTTCATGTGAGTTTACATTGACGATAGCGATATGGGTGTACGGACAGCAGGGGCATAAAATGGTGAGGTAGATGTGGATTCCGAGAGCGGCAAACACTTAGGCAACATGTCTGCATTTGTCCCATTTTTTATCTCCTCGGTGACATTTTCCTATGTGAGCACAGGAAATCTAGACCTGCTCATTCTCATTTGCGTTGTCCCCCAACACCCGTCACTTTCTTTCCTTTTTCAACCAAGAGATAGGTCCACTTCCCCACCCTTCGCCATCCACCATGCTTTCTTCGTCTTTTCAACCAAGAGACCGGTTAGGTAGCCTGTATCTACTACTTTCCCCCGTTTCCTCTTAGAACCAAGTCCTAGATTCATGCTATAGCTTTCCCACTTCCTTACCTATTTGAACCAACTCTTAGAGTCGACTGTATGAGCTAGCTTTACCACTAATAATAGTAAAAGTCTAGGTGGCTTTGGAATAGTGGACGGAAGTAGAAAAAGATCCACACAAAGCCAAGTGGGGAGCTGGGGCACTAGAGCAAGGCAGGTTTCGAAGGAATATATACCTGAGGGTCGTTGGCATGTCACAAAGACGGTGTCGGGAGGCTGCATCTTGGCCACAATACCGCACGGAGGAAGAAGGGGCCGGAGGCCCTCCTGAGCCAGCACTCTCTCAGAGAGAACGGCACTGCCGCTGATTGGGACGCGCGGGCAGCCGTTGGTCTCCTCCATCGCCACTGACGACAGCGTGAACGATGCACCTACACCCCTGCCCCAGTCGAGGTTGTCCGGCCGGATTTGTGACCAGCCGTGAGCTGAGAGAGAGTATGTCCACCTATGTCTTGCTTAGATCTGGAGAGCATGAGAGAGTGAACGAGAGGAACCCTAGTAAAGCAAGCGCTAAGACTCCTGCTTATATATATAGTGGAGTGATTTTGTTGTACCAACTTCAAAAAAATGCGCTGCTACGTGTACCGGGGAGTGGGTGTGAGAGAACTAGTGCGTGCGTGCACCGCTTCTCTTTGTGAGAGTACAATATACTATGCCCAAAGAACGTTAGCCACAAGAGTAATAGTATAAGTGTGTGACGTGTGAGCTAAAATAAAATATGTGCGACGCCTTTTGTTTTTTAGAAGTTCTGAGGGTAGGGTGTGAAGAGCACATATGTGCGTGACGTCTACCTGCAGATAGACGGTGGGTGCGAGAGGACTCGGGAGAGTCGTGACTCGTGAGGGTGCGTGTGCGTGAGAGAGAGGGGGCACGTATGAATGCAATGCATGTGTCCGTAAATCATTATCCGACAAACTTTCTCCACAAGCCTTTTCCTAACGAACGCCGTAAGAACCGTTAGATCGGCATCCGACAGTGTCAGTTTTGCCATGTCGTTTAACAGAACAGCCACTCCTGCTACACATAAATCTTCCACGTAAGTGTTAGCAACTTCCGTATGCTCCCTCCATTCCAAAATGCAGTGCATATAGCTTTATTGAAAATTTGAACCTCGCAAACTTTTACCGAGTTTTCGTGTACCAAATTGCACTTGTAGAATACCCTGTATATATCATTTCATTCATCTTCGAGAGGTAACTATAAAGATGGGGGAGGAGTCTACAAAGAAAGACCATCGTATCACCTGCAGCAATTTCAACCATCCTTTGGTGTGGAGGAATATCATAGGAACTCTATATGATATGATTTTTATAGGATTTTTTCCTTTAGAGCCAATTGGTTCATAGGAATAGATTCATATACTCCACATTTCAAAGGAAATAAACATGATATCATTTCTATAGCTTTAGAGCCACTTGGTTCATATGAATGGATTCCTATACTCCCATAATTTCAAAGGAAAATAAACATTAGCGTATATTCAATAGAAAAGTTCCTATGATATGAACCAAATTACATCTCTTTTCTAATCCCTCCTCATAGGAATTGAGATACATGTCGTCTCTAGATTCAATAGAAAAGTTCCTATGATGTGAACCAAATGACATATCTTTTCCAATCGCTATTCATAGGAATTGAGATACTCCATGTCATCTCTTTCCCTACAACTTCCATGTATATATCTTCTATTCCTAAATAGCTAGTACAACCCACTAGTAGCTTTTTTCCAAGACATGCAACTATGTCACAAGAACTATATAGTGTGCGAATAACTTTGAAAGATGGTCGCTGGATGAACCTAATCCGACAGTACAGAGATGGCAAATCCGAGCACTACTGGCCGTTGGATATCATCAACATTCCACCAGATCTGCCACATGTACAATTTAGAAGACTCCATGGTTGAACTTAAGCATAATGCACAAACCTCAAAACACAAGCACTTCTCCTTTGTTCTAGAATCTTCCGTATCATAATTGAATTTTTTTCTAAAGGAATTGCCATTATTTGTTTTTTACTTTATGCTTTACAATGCACAACCCCATGAATCTTAACATTTTTATAAAACTAATTGATTTTGAATGAGATGAACTATAAGAACTAAACAAACATCTACATATTGCATATATGACTCAAAGCTTTACATGCTATAGTGTGTATTTATTCATAATTTGGTTTCGAAATCTCATGCGTTCAATGCATGTGTACCTTACTAGTTTTGAGTAGAGTAGCAAATTTCACGCGGCCCCAGGTATATCAAAATGCAAGGCCCATGCATCATTGCCTTTCGGTCAAACCTACATCCACAATTTTTTATACGTACTATATCTCCACTGGTCCCCGAACCAAAATGCTGCCTCGTTCCCGTAAAACCAAGCGACCCACACATATTTAAGGCGTCGACTCGAACTCAATCCCTCTCCCATTTACTATGACTTGGCCCCACATGTCGTAGTACTCCGACAAACCCTACCGCCGCACTCATCATCGGTTTTCTTCAAGAGGACGAGGGAGAAGCCGACTTGTAGTGGAGGCGCTTTCAAAAAAAGGGTCTGTAGTGGAGACCCCTAGCCTAGGGTGCCCTAGGTAGCTGCCACACACATCATTGTTTTCTCTTTTCTTTATGCTCTTGCGCTCTAGAGTGAAATGATGATTTCTTCGTCTATCTAGCTTAATGCGGGAAAGGTGGGGCTTTGTGATTTAACCCCTCATCGCTCATTTTTTACTATTGCGGCGCTACGACCGGGGTGCCTCCAAATCCAACCGCTGCTCCGAACTATATTTTGGTGCATCGCACATCGAACAAGACGGTGGATGAGCCACATGTCGGCCAAAGGGGTCCTGTTAAGTGTGTCGCCATTTCGTGTGCGGACTGACCCTGCTTGAGATTGCTACGCCAACACGACATGAGCAGCCTACCACTTGGTTTTGCTCCTTGGTGAATCCCGACTATATTGATCTAAAAAGATATGTACTGAACTACCCTCTCCGTCTCGTTTTTTGGCATCTCGGTTTATAGGGTGTGCACATAGTTCTAGGTCATCCATTTGACTAACTAAATATGAGTTACTATGTCACAAAAAGTATATCAGTGGATTCTTAAGCGGATGTAATTTCTAAACATATAGTATTTAAAAGTTGAGGGCGGGGCTTTTCCTGCGCGGTAGGCGGGGAAGTTCCGCCTAGTCGGTTCGACAGAGACGCGAGAAGATGAGGGAGTAGGCTGCTGCAAATGTAGGGCTGTGTGATTTGACAGCGAGTTACCGCTGGACAGGTGGGGCCCCGTGATTTGACTTGCCATTATCATTTTAACCGCGGCGCTATGATCGGCGTGAGTCTCCCGATTCCTGACCACCTCCATACAGGTGCCTCTCCCAATGCTCCACCATGTAGAGGTTGGATCTTGCATGAGAGCCCACTTCTCCACTTTTTCCTTGCCTCTTTCCTCCACATATGCAAAAATGCCATGTAAAGCGGGCTTATAGCCCACTATTGTACTTACTTGCTCCTATAGGTGCTAAGCTTGCCACATAGGCATAAAGTCTGATGTGGCAAGTTAATTAAGAAGAGAGAGACTAGTTTGGTGATCCAAGGAAGAAACGGTGCTAAGCGCGTGTACCTAGGTGAAAAGACAATTTTGAGTCTATAGCTAATTAAATGGAGCAAACTTAGCAACAAAAAACTAAGCACCTATGCATTGGGGACTTGATTGCTAAGCCATTTAATGCCCTTAGCACCTCCTCTAAGCACCATTTCATTGGAAGAGGTCACTCCTTGGCAAATGGAATAAATACTACGAAGAAAGAGATAGAGAGAAGTAATTTTTTTTACACTTGTAGCTAACCTTGTTGTGGTATGAGTGACTAAGTGATGACTATGTATGAAATGCCAACATCAGATAGCCTAACGCACCGTGTTAAATCTCCAAGGGCACGACCGCGTGAGCGACGCGACGGACGTGGTAGGCGCGACCATGATATGGGCTGCTGGTAGCCCTTGGATCTGAGATCGAACGGTCGCATGCTAAGTTGCTGAAAATTTGCAGAATAACCCTCCAGGATAGGATATTCACCCATAGGTCTAGAATCACGCCAAGCAACAGTTCGATCTCAGATCCAAGGGCTCTCAGAAGCCCGTATCATGGGAGAATGGAAATCCACTACCCTGCCGTTCGCACGCTGGTAGTTCACTCCTACTCGTCCTCACACGTCCTTTAATATTCGGCAGTTCGCTCCTAAGTCATCCCGTTCTTTCGCATTACGACAGTTCCACTAATCCTAACCCTCCTCCCAAATCCATGGCGTCCCAAATGTCCATGATCGGCGGTGGGTACAAGGTTAGAACCATCACCGGCGATGAGTTCGACGTCATCTACACCCGTTCTTCCGCGACGGTGAAAGGATGCCTTGCTCGCTTCAGACGCATGTTCGAAAACTCAAATGATGAGTGGGTCGCTAGGCTAGATGTTGACTACACCACAGTCCTGGGACGAGAGAAGCAAGAGAGGAAGAAGCCCGCCGTGATCCAGGTTTGCGTGCATGACTTATGCTTGGTCTACCACATATGTCATGCCGACGTTGAATGCCGGGATTTTAAGAACTTCCTCAAGAGCGACCTAGTAAAATTCGTTACTGTAGACTTTATGAACAACAAAAGAGTCCTGGGTTGGATAGGCCTCGTTGTAGGCAACCCCTTCGATCTCCATAAGAATCGGCTGCTGCCCTCCAGTGGTTAGCCTTCAATAATGACCCTGGCAGGAGCCATGGTTCATCCTTCGTACGGTAAACTGGAGAAACCTCATTACACGTTTCATCATCATGCATGGAAGTGGAATGTACTAGATATAGACCACATCCACTACGCTGCAATGGATGGTTACCTTTGTTTCAATATCTACAAGGGTTGGATGAAGAGCAAGAGCCAAGTGTGCGCTTCAAGCAAAGAAGTATCGGCCAAGAGGAAGAGGGACAAGGACGAAGTCGAGGACATGGACGAGGACTCCGAGTAAGGTGGCAGTGTCGTTACTCATGGTGGTTCTAATGCAGTGTCTCCCAGATTAGTTGCATAGTTTAATTTCAGGTGTGCTTAGTTTAATTTGAGGGGTGTGTTGTGCTGAGCCCCCAGCAGAACTATGTTATGTTTCTTCTCGTTACTTTAACTCTTCAGTACATACATACTAGTATTTCTTTAATACTAGAATTTAGCACCCCATTTAAGCACGTACTAGCTTTTTTAATAGTACTATATGCATAATTTGGCGACGAGCGCTCTCTATATGTACCACCTTTTTTTTAATTTCAAGTTTTGCTCCATGGCGCAATCCATCGATACTACTAATGTACAAAAGTATACATTTTTTAAAAGGCTAGAGTACTGTTCATCACATATATAGCCAGTAAAATTCTCAACCTGGAATGACTTGCATGCCATGTAAACCGATACGGAGGAAGTATAATAAAAATGAGGTGATTTTACCGAGCGATCGGCGGGGGAGCATGGCCTGTCATGCAGTCCCACGTGTCATGATGTACCAAGGCGATGCACGTGTCCCTCTTGAGGCATAAGCAATACTATGTGGTTTGAGATGATGGCGAACCAAAGTGTGAAATAATGGTTGTTCGTCCGTCTGGGAAGGTGCGGCATTGTGATTTGACGTCTCATTGCTCATTACTACTACTAGGGCGGTACGACTGGGGTGCGTCCCCTTGCTGTTCTACACTGTTATTTGGTGCTTGACACGTCGACCCGGTTGCTATATGTCCCACATGTCGGTGAAAGGAAGTACAGAATTCATGAAAGGGAGTGTCGATGGAGGAGTACAAGGCACGGCTTGGGTTTTTGCTGCTTCGCGCGATCCATCGATACAAACCCGGACTAAAAAAGGCGAGGGTGGGTCTTTTCCCACGCGGCAGGTAGGGGAGTTTGGCATAGTCTATTCGAGGCAAGGAGGCAGGAAGGGAAACAAGAAAATAAAGGTTGAGCGACTTAGTTTTGGGAAAATCTGATCTTACGGAGTACGTACCCACTAGGGTTTATAGGGCTCATCTAAAAAACATTCGTTTTTCCGTTGATAAGTCTCAATTCTACTACTAGTAGTAGTACCATTACATGTTGGATTTTGAGGTGCGTTAGATCACCCGATGCAAGCAGTGTCAAGAGAAAACTCACCAATGCATGTAGAAGTTCATGGAAATTTAGTGGTCATTCATGCATTCGTTCTAATTAATGCCTCGGTAAACATAACTTCTTGAGAAAAATGAGCGTACTAATTACTTGTGCAAACTACGAAATTAATTCGACCACTCACCGTCTACCTTGGTTGGAGATATTTTGAAATTGAGCCATAAACTGGAAAGGAGGGAGTAGTAACTTTTGTCTTGATTACTATTTGTGGCCTTGTATAGATGCGAAATATATTTTTTATAGTGTCCTTGTATAAGTAACTAGAGGGAATACTAAAGGACATATATAGTCCAAACAATATGATAATCTCTCTAACCAAGGTAGTAGGGACGAGGAGTAAACGGAGGGAGTAGTAAAATTTTCTCCTCGTCCTGCGAGCCACTGCGCGCATGGGCGAGGGAGCGGGCGTAAGGCGTACAATAGTACTACTACTAGTAAGCAAGCTTCACCTCATCCTGCGAGCCACCGCGCCTGTGGGCGGGGAAGATGGCGTACTAAGCAAGCTTCTCCTTGTTCTGCGAGTTGACGGGACAGATCAAAAGTACGCCAGTGTATAGAGCCTTGCCTCTAAGGTAGGCCCCACATGGTTTGCCTCTTTTTTAACATAATGCGTCAAGTCACAATTTTTTTGTTCACCCGTGGTAGACGATCCTCCCTCCACCAAGTGGACAACCAGTACACGTGTCAAATTACCATGTGGGCTGCCTTTTTGTACAGAAATGAGCTCCACCGTGTACCCGCGCAGGTGTGGTTGGGAAAGAGACGGGAGTACATGCGCCGTGCGTGCACCTCTTCTCTTCGTGCACATCCCCCACCTACGTGGGTATGTGTGAGAGAGATACAAACCTAGACATAATGCGCCGTTCATCCCCATGCCTCCGCCCAGTCCGACCACCAGTCACCACCACGCCCCACTCGTCCTCACCTTATCTCTCATCTTTCTCCCTCCATTTTTATATACAAGGCCACTATTAAAATTACAATTTGCAGATATACAAGGCCACTAACACTAATTGATGCAATATTAATGGTGTTTGCCTCGTAGTACTAGCAAAGGAGGACATTAATTATCCCTTGCATGCATGCGAGAGTGTGAGCATTGGCTTGATGTGCATGAAAGAGAAGAATACACATTAATTTACACGACAAACAAGGAAACAAGGTGGCTTGTAACATTGACTTAGAAGACATTAATTTTTGCCTTGGTACCTGTAATATGGGTTTGTGGCCTTGTATACAAAAAATGGGAGTCCGATAAAATTCTCGAGATACCATTTATCCGATAAAATTCTGGAGATATCATTACTGTTTACAAAATGGGATTACTCCTGCATGGGTTAATCACAACAACTGTTTTGTAAAACATGCATCTTAATGTTCCGTGCAATGCATGGGCATCTTGCTAGTCCATGAAAACAACACATGGCAAAATTCCACGGCGAACGAGGGATTTGAATCTGTTGGGAGGGGCTGTTTGGATCTTGCCCGGGGTAGCCAAAATATTGGCGACCCTTTTGTCCACCGATGCCTTTGCCATCGATGAACGAGGAATGGCTCGGGTGCTCATGCATCCTCCAGCGCGCATGTTGGAGACGAGCTCACACGAGCTGTGTTTTTTTTGTCCCAGCACGCCGCCCGAGCTGCCCACAGACCGACCGGCGACACGCAAATTGCGCCAACCAACCGTAGCCGCACACATTATGACAACAACTCAACCAACTAGACGAAATTCACGCAAACACGGCAATATTTCATATAAACAACGACGGAAATCATATAAAATACCGGATTTTCATACAAACATGACAGATTTCATTACATTCAAATGAACTACGTGGTGCTAGTTCTGGACATCACATGTATATAATACTTGGCCTAAATGGTCGCCCGCCGATAGATTTGTATTCCTCATGTCCGGTAGCACGATCACCGGACTGCCGGGAGCCCCGGAGGTATATGCTTCAGCGCAAAGGACGGCTCGCTTCCCCACTGCCCAACTGATATCATTGGCTGATGCCTGATAACCCGCAAGTATATAGGATCAATTGTAGCCTCTTTCGATAAGTAAGAGTGTCGAACCCAACGAGGAGCTAAAGGTAGAACAAATATTCTCTCCAGTCCTATCTGCCACTGATACGACTCTACGCACGCTTAGTGTTTTATTTACCTAGAACAAGTATGAAACTAGAAGTACTTTGTAGGTGTTGTTGGATAGGTTTGCAAGAAAATAAAGAGAACGTAAATAAAAGCTAGGGGCTGTTTAGATAAAGATGCAATAAAGTAAATATAGCGAGTGTGGAAAAGTGGTGGTAGGAGTTGTGGAATTGTCCCTAAGCAATTGACTACTTTGCTAGACCGATAGCAAGTTTTATGTGGGAGAGGCATAAGCTAACATACTTTCTGTTCTTGGATCATATGCACTTATGATTGGAACTCTAGCAAGCATCCGCAACTAATAAAGATCATTAAGGTAAAACCCAACCATAGCATTAAAGCATCAAGTCCCCTTTATCCCATATGCCACAACCCCCTTACTCGAGTTTATGCTTCTGTCACTCAAGCAACCCACTATAAGCGAATCATGAACATATTGCAACACCCTACAGCGGGAATCCCTCACGCTTGCGCGACACGGAGGGCACAATAGGACAGCAACATAACCACAAGAAAATTAAACCAATAATAGAAATTCATCAATCACCGATAGGACAACGAAAATCTACTCAGACATCATAGGATGGCAACACATCATTGGATAATAATATGAAGCATAAAGCACCATGTTCAAGTAGAGGGTACAGCGGGTTGCGGGAGAGTGGACCGCTGAATATAGAAGGGGGAAGGTGATGGAGATGTTGGTGAAGATGGCGGAGGTGTTGGTGTAGATCGCGGTGATGATGATGGCCCCCAGCAGCGCTCCGGCGCCACCGAAAGCAACGGGGAGAGAGCCCCCCTTCTTCTTCTTCTTCCTTGAAGTGTTTCCCCTCTGGTCCTTAGCTCCCATGGCGTGGGAGGGGCGAGAGCCCCTCCGAGATTGGATCTGTCTCTCTGTCTCTCTCTGTTTCTGCGTTCTCAGATTCTGCCCTAGCACCGTTTCTTTTATATTTGGAGATCCGTAACTCCGATTGGATTGAAACCTTCCCCCGTATCTTTTTCCAAAAATTAGCTTTCTTGCGGCCAAAGTAGAGTATCAACCGCCTTACGAGGGGCCCACGAGGGTCAGGGGCGTGCCCAGGGTAGGCAGGCGCGCCCTACCTCGTGGCCACCTCGGGCACCGTTTCATGTTGATTCTTCCTCCGGAAAATCCCAAAAATTCCAAAATAATTCTCCGTCCGTTTTTATCCCGTTTGGATTTAGTTTGATATGGGTTTCCTGCAAAACATAAAACATGCAACAAACATGAACTGGCACTGGGCACTGGATCAATATGTTAGTCCAAAAATAATATAAAAAGTTGCCAAAAGTATATGAAAGTTGAATAATATTGGCATGGAACAATCAAAAATTATAGATACGATGGAGACGTATCAGCATCCCCAAGCTTAATTCCTGCTCGTCCTCCAGTAGGTAAATGATAAAAAAGATAACTTTTGATGCGGAATGCTACCTAGCATAATCTTGATCATATGTCTAATCATGGCATGAATATTAAGACACGAGTGATTCAAAGCAATAGTCTATCATTTGACATAAAAACAATAATACTTCAAGCATGCCAACCAAGCAATTATGTCTTATCAAATAACATAGCCAAAGAAAGCTTATCCCTACAAAATTGTATAGTTTGGCCATGCTTCATTTTCGTCACACAAAATGCTCCCATCATGCACAACCCCGATGACGAGCCGAGCAATTGGTTCATACTTTTTAACGCGCTTCAGCTTTTTCACCTCTTATGCAATACATGAGCGCAAGCCATGGACATAGCACTATGGTGATAAATGGTGGTGGTTGTGAAGACAAAAAGGGATAAGATAGTTTCACATCAACTAGGCGTATCAACGGGCTATGGAGATGCCCATTAACAGATATCAATGTGAGTGAGTAGGGCTTGCCATGCAACGGATCCACTAGAACTATAAATATATGAAAGCTCAAACTGGAAACTAAGTGGGTGTGCATCCAACTTGCTTGCTCATGAAGACCTCGGGCATTTGAGGAAGCCCATCATTGGAATATACAAGCCAAGTTCTATAATGAAAATTCCCACTAGTATATGAAAGTGATAACTCAAGAGACTGTCTATATGAAGAACATGGTGCTATTTGAAGCACAAGTGTGGTAAAAGGATAGTAACATTGCCCGTTCTCTCTTTTTCTCTCATTTTTTTATTTTTTTGGTGGGCTTCTTTGGCCTCTTTTTTTTATTTGGGCTTCTTTGGCCTCTTCTATTTTTCATAAAGTTCGGAGTCTCATCCTGACTTATGGGGGAATCATAGTCTCCATCATCCTTTCCTCACTGGGGCAATGCTCTAATAATGATGATCATCACACTTTTATTTACTTACAACTCAATATTACAACTCGACACTGGAACAAAGATATGACTCTATACGAATGCCTCCGGTGGTGTACCGGGATATGCAATGAATCAAGAGTGACATGTATGAAAAATTATGAAGGTGGCCTTGCCACAAATACGATGTCAACTACATGATCATGCAAAGAGCAATATGACAATGAATGCTCAAGTCATGTATATGATGATGATGGAAGTTGCATGGCAATATATCTCGGAATGGCTATGGAAATGCCATGATAGGTAGGTATGGTGGCTGTTTTGAGGAAGATATAAGGAGGCTTATGTGTGATAGAGCGTATCATATCACGAGGTTTGGATGCACCGGCGAAGTGAAGCACATGAAGCATTCTCTAAAGCCATACTCAAAAGATTTAAGTGAAGAGCAATGAGCATTCTATAAATCAAACAAGGACTATCTCATATCATCATGGTGCATAAAATAAAAGTGAAAACTAAATGCAAAAGACGCTCCAAGACTTGCACATATCGCATGAACGAAACAAATATGAAAACATACCGATACTTGTTGAAGAAAGAGGGGATGCCTTCCGGGGCATCCCCAAGATTAGATGCTTGAGTATCCTTGAATAATTACTTGGGGTGCTTTGGGCATCCCCAAGCTTGAGCTCTTGCCTCTCTTCCTTTTCCTCATATCGAGACCTCCTCGATCAAACACTACATCCACACAAAACTTCAACAGAAAACTCGGTAAGATCCGTTAGTATAATAAAGCAAATCACTACTCTAGGTACTGTTGCAAACCAATTAATATTTTGTTTTTGCATTGTGTCTACTGTAGTATAGCTTTTCCATGGCTTAATCCACTGATAGAAATTGATAGATTCATCAAAACAAGCAAACTATGCATGAAAAACAGAATCTGTCAAAAACAGAACAGTCTGTAGCAATCTGAACATTCACCATACTTCTGGTACCCCAAAAATTCTACCAAAATTAGGAAAAATAAAATATTTGTACAGAAAGACAGTGCAAAAGGTATCAGAATGATTTGACGTTCCAGTAAAAAATGTAGAATCCCGCACTACAGCCAAAGTTTCTGTCCTGCACCATACAAACCAACAAGCATTGTAAACATCCTAAAGGCAAACCTTAGCACATTATTTTTATAATACAATGGAATTGCACAAGGGGATAATTATTTTTGTTGAAAATTTTCTGTAACCAAGATTCACAAAGTTTCTGTGAGCATGAACAAAGTTCAAGGCTAGCTCCCACTTCAACAATGCTTGTCTTTCTCACTTTCACTTTCCTTTTTGAAAAGTTTTTGGTTCCCCGCTTTATTTTGTTTTTGTTTTTAAACTATATGAAATCACTCAACAGAAATAAATGACTCTCTAAAACTTCCGCATTGTCTCCCTGGCAGCGCTTTCTTTAAAGCCATTAAACTAGGCATATAGTGCTCAAGTAATGGATCTACCCGGATCCCAAGGTATATCAGAGCCAATTTTAATTAACAATTATTTATAATTTAGTAGTGAGCACAAAGTAACATATATCATGCAACAACGAAGTCTAACTCTCTTCCTATGCATCGGCATGTCATAAAAGAACAATTCATGCACACATAGTAAAGGCCAATGCATAGTATAAGCAGTTTCTTGCAATTTTATCATATTGGAAACAAAGAGAGGTGGAGATATAGTTCCTCTCTCATAATAATTGCAAGTAGGAGCAGCAAGCACATGCATATTATATCTATCAAAATTACCATGTGCAATGGTAAAAGGCAACCCATCAATATAATCCTTAATAAGCACAAACTTCTCTGATATAGTGTAGTCGGGAGAATTCAAAAAGATAATAGGACTATCATGTGTGGGTGCAATAGTAACAATTTCATGTTTAACATAAGGAACTATAGCAAATTCACCTCCATAAGCATCATTCATATTGGCATCATGGCCACAAGCATAGCAAGCATCATCAAAAAGGGATATTTCAAGAGAATCAATGGGATCATAACAATCATCATAGCAATCATCCTTCGGTAAGCACGAAGGGAATTTAAACAATGTATGAGTTGAAGAGTTACTCTCATTAGAAGGTGGGCACGGGTAGCTAATCCGCTCTTCCTCCTTTTGTTCTTCGCTCTCCTCCTCATCTTTTTCATCCAATGAGCTCACAGTTTCATCAATTTCCTCTTCCATAGCTTCCTGCAAAATATTAGTCTCTTCTTGGACAGTGGAGAATTTCTCAATATATGGTTTAACACAGGCATTAGAAGCATAATTATCATAACAATATTCAAGTATGACAAAGTTTTCAGAATTGTAAAGAGTGGCATCATACTTTTCAATCAAAGAAGCAATTTCATAAGCACCCTTGAAAGCAACAAATTCTTCAATTTGTTGAACATCATAGTAATTATAAACACCCTTAGCATACAAAGATACGATCCCATTATCCATAAACTCACATTGGTAGGGAAGGTGTTTCTTAGGGTTTTCAGACCAACAAGTAACATCATATATTTCACATAAATTCCAAGCATAGCATTGCAAACGATGAATTTGATCTAGTAAAAGTTTCTCTTTTTCAGATATACGGTGTCGCACATAACAAGCATGCTCATCTAAAGATTTGCCCTCAACTAAGCTAGTTGGGGTTTCAGCACGAGCACAAAGGGATCAAAGATGATCCAAGTAAAAAGCTTCAGGAGTGTGATAGATTTTGAGTGGTTCTTCAACCATTGGTGTAGTAGGTACAACTAATTTTTTTTGGTATTTTGCGTTTCCTACCCATAAATAATGATAGGAAACAACTAAGAATAGCAAATAAAAATTACTTAGTGATAAAGAAAACAAACACACACGAGAATAATCACCCCACGCTATGACTCCCCGGCAATGGCACCAGAAAAAGGTCTTGATAACCCGCAAGTGTATGGGATCAACTGTAGCCTCTTTCGATAAGTAAGAGTGTCGAACCCAATGAGGAGCTAAAGGTAGAATAGATATTCTCTCAAGTCCTATCTTCCACTGATACGACTCTACACATGCTTAGTGTTTGCTTTACCTAGAACAAGTATGAAACTAGAAGTACTTTGTAGGTGTTGTTGGATAGGTTTGCAAGATAATGAAGATCACGTAAATAAAAGCTAGGGGCTGTTTATATAAAGATGCAATAAAGTAAATATAGCGAGTGTGGAAAAGTGGTGGTAGGAGTTGTGGAATTGTCCCTAAGCAATTGACTACTTTACTAGACCGATAGCAAGTTTTATGTGGGAGAGGCATAAGCTAACATACTTTCTCTTCTTGGATCATATGCACTTATGATTGGAACTCTAGCAAGCATTCACAACTACTAAAGATCATTAAGGTAAAACCCAACCATAGCATTAAAGCATCAAGTCCCCTTTATCCCATACGCCACAACCCCCTTACTGGGTTTATGCTTCTGTCACTCAAGCAACCCACTATAAGCGAATCATGAACGTATTGCAACACCCTACAGCGGGAATCCCTCACGCTTGCGCGACACGGAGGGCACAATAGGACAGCAACATAACCACAAGAAAATTAAACCAATCATAGCAATTCATCAATCACCGATAGGACAACGAAAATCAACTCAGACATCATAGGATGGCAACACATCATTGCATAATAATATGAAGCATAAAGCACCATGTTCAAGTAGAGGGTACAGTGGGTTGCGGGAGAGTGGACCGCTGAATATAGAAGAGGGAAGGTGATGGAGATGTTGGTGAAGATGGCGGAGGTGTTGGTGTAGATCGCGGTGATGATGATGGCCCCCGGCAGCGCTCCGACGCCACCGGAAGCAATGGGGAGAGAGCCCACCTTCTTCTTCTTCTTCCTTGACCTTCTCCCTAGATGGGAGAAGGGTTTCCCCTCTGGTCCTTGGCTCCCATGGCGTGGGAGGGGTGAGAGCCCCTCCGAGATTGGATATGTCTCTCTGTCTCTCTCTGTTTCTGCGTTCTTAGATTCTGCCCTGGCACTGTTTCTTTTAAATCTGGAGATCCGTAACTCCGATTGGATTGAAACCTTCGCCCAGATCTTTTTCCAAAAATTAGCTTTCTTGCGGCCAAAGTAGAGCATCCACCGCCTTACGAGGGGCCCACGAGGGTCAGGGGCATGCCTAGGGTAGGCAGGCGCGCCCCACTGCCTCGTGGCCACCTCGGGCGCCGTTTCGCGTTGATTCTTCCTCCGGAAAATCCCAAATATTCCAAAATAATTCTCCGTCCATTTTTATCCCGTTTGGATTCTGTTTGATATGGGTTTACTGCGAAACATAAAACATGCAACAAACAGGAACTGGCACCGGGCACTGGATCAATATGTTAGTCCAAAAATAATATAAAAAGTTGCCTAAAGTATATATGAAAGTTGAATAATATTGGCATGGAACAATCAAAAATTATAGATACGACGGAGACGTATCAATGCCGAAGATTATGGTGGAAGGGGGCTTCCCCGCTTCCATGGAGCCCATGCGGGGTCGACGAAGGTCCTCGCAACAAAAGGACCCGACAAGACACCTGTTGTGTACGCCGGTGTCGCCTCCGCGGTGGCCTTCATGGGACCCAAGCGGCGGCGGCCTCCCGTGTTCTACTTCTCCTCGATGATGGTGGCGGACGTGGAGGCGCTGGCCACCGACTCGTCGCTCTCCATGCACCCGGCTTCTATCGCTGCTTGCATGGAGCGGCCGCCGGCATGGGAGTCTCGGCCACAGAAACGGGAGATGTGGTACGAGGCAGCGGCATGGACGGCAACAACGACGCCCGTGCGCGGCTCCTCACCAAGCTGGCCTGGAGCAGCGAGTTGCTGAACCACGCGCCGGCTTGGGGCGACAACTAGCTCCGTCGGGCGAGGGAAGGGAGGAGGATCAGTGATCTTCATAGCTCATATCCGGCGGGCTACCCAGCTGGCTTGGATGCGGATAACTACTCTTCGTAAGCCATTGTAACAGGGGACCAAATGGTGAAGGAGGAGATAGGGGAATGGTAGAGGTGTGTGATTCTTGGCCGGCGTTTGGCCTCGTTTAAATAGGAGATTAAATAGATGGCGGACGGGAGGAGCTCAGCCGACATTGCGTTTAATGCTGGCATGGTCATGAACGGACGCGTGTCCAGAGTGGGTTTCTCGGCTTCCACACGGGTGGGTTTCATGGAGGCGTTTGAATGTGGCAAGGACACGTGTTCAGCCGGGCGTGCAGCGAGTGGCGCCCTCGACTCTGACGTAGGACACTATGCCATTCTTCCACTGATGTGTGGGCTCTTTGGGTACATGGCCTGCATGTCAGTGGCCCAACGCAGGTAGCGCACAACAGAGGAACCTTTGGTGGGCCAGGGCGGTTAGAAGCAGGCATTTCATAAACCGATGATTGTTCATTGAGTGTGACATCATCTTTTTTCATGTAGATAAGCCTACTATGTTGATAGCCCGTTCGATACGTTGTGATTCATAAAGACTGCTGCAAACATCAAGGTTCTGCTTATCACAGATAAGATTGATTAATACTCGTAACAATCCATGTCCTTAACAAAGGGTGCATGCACGTATAGGTTAAGCGTGTGTCTTGCGTCGTGTGCTGTGTGCATGCAGGCGTGTGAGTGTTGCATGCATGCAAGGGTACGTTTCAGTGTTGCATGCATGTGTGCGTACGTGCGTGTGTTCGTGAGTGCATGTGTAAGTGTCAGTGTTGCACGCCTGCATGCGTGCTTGTGTTCATTATGTGTACGTGTCAGTGTTGCACGCCTGCAGGCGTGCATGTCTTGTGTGCGTGCATGTGTACGTGCAGGGTGAGGCTACATGTCAGTCGACTGACTTATTCATCTCTGGTCATTAGATTTTCCTGCCGTTGGATACGAAATCAAGGGCCTGCAGTTTATTATCAAACTCCACCCCTGAGCCGCCAGCCACCATCGGCCGAACCGCCGGACCCCGCCGCCCGCGGCCGGCTCACACCGCCACACTGCCCCGCCCGCCCCGAAACCACTCCCCACCACCTATCTGCCGCCGCACCAGCTATCCCTCTAGGCCCCCTGCGCCGAGCTTTTTCTCCCCACCCCACCGCCCAATCAACGCCCCCCACCACCGGCAACTGCCAACCAGAGGTCTCACGACTTTGAATACCCACCGACCACTAAATTATTACCATTTTTTTCCTTCATATACGCGCTAACGGGTGGTCCCTATGATAATGTGCGCTGCTGAATGTGGACCGTTTGACTGGTCAATTGATCCTGTCATCAACAAATTACAGAGTTGTATGGTGAGCCAGTGACTGTATGATCACCCTAAAATGTACTCCCTCCGTTCCCAAATATTTGTCTTTCTAGACATTTCAAATGGTTACAACATACGAATATATGTAGACATATTTTAGAGTGGAACATCTCCTCCCACTGAACGCACATCCCCGGAAAATACTGAAATTAAAACAGGATAAATGCGAGCACCGGGACTTTAACCCTGGTGGGCTCGAGAAACCACTGTCCTCCTAACCATCCAACCACATGTTGGTTAGCATGACAAAATGTATGTGGTGATCGTGATGAGCTTATTCTGAAGTCCAGTGACCATATCGTGCTTTCGCTTGAAATAAAATGACCGTAAGTGTCGTCAACAAAATACGGAGCACGCATCAAATGCAAAGTCCGTGAGTGTCATCAAGAAAATATGGAGATGTATCGTGAGCTAGATACCGTATGATCACCACGAGAATGTATACGATGACCGTAATGAGCATATTCGGAAGTCCAGTGACCGTATAGTGCTTTAGCTTGAAATACATTGACCGTCACGCGTGAATGTGTCATGGGCATGCATACTTTTAGAGGGCCGAGAGATAGTTTGTGTGCGTACGTGAAAGTGGTGTAGAAAGAGGGGGTGTCCGGTGGAGACAAGGAGAGATATGCCCTTCGTTTCTCTTTCCTGTGACTAATATTTTAGGAGAATATATAAACATTTACAATGCAGAACAAATATTTTTGGATGCACCATGCAGTTAACTTTCATGTATAACATTGTACTATTGTATATGCTTATTTTCTTAGTGGCCGATTGCGTGTGTGGTGTGGTGGGCACATCATTTCTAGTTGTGGTGGGTCAACATGAGGACTCATGGGTCGGTTCTATCCTGCGCCACATATAGGTTGGACCGAGACGCGTTATACGAAGACCCATGTGGAGGACTCGGCATACAACACGAAGCTGCCAAAGTTGCGGAGGACTCTATCCCCACTGGTGATAAGCCGACTATATATGATTTGTAACCGTAGGCCCCTGGTATGTTATAGAAGCTTGGGGGCTAGTTCGTCGATAGTATACACACATGCACAATGCCTGGTATTCACGTGTACTTTGTACACACCCCTGTCACTAATATACAATACTAGGAGTAGGCTTTTTCCTCAACTGCAAGGGTCCGAACTAGGGTAAAACTTTGTCTCATATTACCATCCAGCCCAACAGTCAGGGATATCTTACCGAATGATATGATGGAATCATATCTGTCAACTACTAAGAGAGAGGTGTGTCTGGGGGGGGGGGGCAATGTGTGCGAGAGAGGCCTAAAGATAATGTGCATGCGGGAGACACGTAGGCACATATATGTGCGTATAGAGGGCTAGTAGAGACCATGCGTGCGTATATATGCATGTGAGAGAAATAGTGTTTTCCAACTAAGATTAGTGAAAAGAGTGGTACATAGTAGTCAGAAAGAGAGAGAGAGAGAGATACAGAGAGAGAGAGAGAGATACAGAGAGAGCATGTGCGTGAGACACCCCGTCACCCCGAGGGAGATTGTGAGCATGTGTGAAAGAGAAATGCCGATGCATATAAAGTGTGTGCACTTATGCGTTAGATAGAGAGATATATAGCGCGTTTGTGAGAACGGGCCGAGGCATAGTGCATCTACGTGTAAAAGGCGGTTATATGCATTAAATTAAAATACAAATGGCATTTTTATTTTTGGATGAGATCATGAATTTTGTAAATTGCGTATGGACGAAAATCAGTCTATCAAACACCCATACTCTATTGAATTCTAGCATGTGCATGTGTTTATTTCATATTATGATCCATAGAGTGAGAGCGGTTTGAAATACAGGCAATGGATGCTTTTGCAATTCATATATAAACATTAATTAGTGCACTTTATACATTTGTCACTTGCATGGATACATTCCAAATTGCTAGCTACGAAATAGAATACATGTCGAATTCAACATAAAGGGGGTTTCGAATATTCGAATTCATAGGAAGTGCATTCATCTATTTGAACCCGAGATAATGGCATTTGTAAATCAGATGTAAAAGGGGGCATTAATATTTGTTGTGCGTTTGAACATGCTATATATATATACACACACATGTCTAACTTTTTTTTTGCAACCAAAGAGATTATATCTGGAACCATGCATGAACTGAGGTAAGTTGCATATTTTTTAATATATACTCGTGTACAATTTATATTCAAATGTATCCCCTCCATTCCAAAATAGTCGTAGCTTTAGGATTTTCAAGAGTAAAGATTTGTGAAGTTTGACAAATCCTGAAAGTTCAATTCAAGAGAACCAAAAACGTTAATGCTTCTGCTCCCTAATATTGAACGAAGTGCCAAATAGACCTCTGGTCACCCGAAACCGCGCGAGACTAATGTTTGGTGGTAGGAAATTATTGTCCTAACTCTGGCGCGTGTAGCATATCGGCCCGATGTCCAAAGGTCTAAACCGGGGTAGGTTTGTAACTTCACCAAGACGCTAGTCTCAACCACCTCTGAGAAGCATTCATACACCATGGGCGCCTAAACACCCATGCGCCCGGCCGAAACCTATCCTGCCCACATTTGGGACACCTGAGATTCCTGTCCTACCCCCAACCCGCAATATGTTCGAAATTTTAGATGGGGGCAAAGTTTGTAACTTTCCCCAAATTTCAAACAAGCACGTCTCAAACCGAAACATTGTTCCCCCTTAGTTCCCCGCCTCCCTCCATTTCCCCATTCATACTCCATGGGCGCCAAAACGCCCTCTCCACCAGCCGCGAAACCCCAGCCTCCTCCGTCCTCCACCCCATAGCGCCCAATCCACCGCCACCCTCCTCCATCATGCAGGAGCCGGTACCCCGACGTCGTCGTCCAACGCAACTGCAACCGCAACGCCCTCAAGGACTTAGCAGCTGAAGCCGAGGCAGAGCTGCCTCCACGACTCCAACACCGACGTGTGCCATACCAGAACCACTCTGACCATGCCGTCCTGCACCTCACTGCTGCTGCTCCACTGTCGCAACCGTCCACCGCACCGGAGCTGTTCCTGTTACGCCATTGTTCGCCGCCTCTGATCTGGTTCCCCGCCGCTGACAGACGGCCACCGCACCACACTCAACAACTTGGCCATGGGTTCATCCAAGGCTCCACCGTCCTCCACAACTTCTCGTTTCCAGCGAACCATAAGAAGATCGTTGGAAAAACAGAAGGAGCACACAACACTGCCAATAGAAAGAGGTACTCCTCTTCCCTTATTCATGCAAATCTTACATCTCTGCGCACACCATATTCATCCCAAGAAAGAAACTAGTTGAGCGCTTCTTACTGCATCTTCTTCGTGATACTAAATGCCTTTACTATTTCACCTTTGCTAGAGGTCAGTAGCCCGCCTGGATTTCAATTCAGGGTCAGTCGAACCGCAATTAAAAGAAGCAGCACCCGCTTAGGCGCGCGGAGCAGCTAGTTTGCCTGTTCGCCGGGGAAGCGGCACATCGGTGTTTATCATAGGGGTGTGCGGCGCAGGAGCTGCTTGCGCCCGATCTGGAGGTCGGCGGGGCTTGAATGGATGGCCGAGGGGCGGTGCCAAGCACGGCGATGCGATGAGGTCGAGGGGAGGCCGCAGGCAGGGGACTGGGCTGGTGGTCGTTGGCGTTTCGAGGAAGATCGTCAACACTGATAGGCTGGAGGTAGATGAAGGCGATCTGCCCGTTCTTTGTACATCGGACGGTACAGAAAAAATGGACTAGCTTATTTGTTTTTAGTTGACTATTATTTTCATAGAATCCTGTAGTAATTTAGTGTGCCATGCATGTTGTAGAGCTATCATATGTCTCCCATCATTTATTTCTCACCGACCTGCTACCTGCTACCTTTACACTATACTAATTGTGCACACACTTCACCCATACTCACACTATTGTTTTTTATGCATGGGTATTTCAGACTCTGACGCAGTATTGATGAATGCAGAAAAGAAAAGACAGAAGTCGCTCCAGTGCAATTCGAAGATAAGCACTAAGCGTTTCAGCGCTCTAAAGGGCGCAGTGTCAGGAGTTGGAGACAGTAAACGTAGCTCTGCAGTTGATGATCTCAATTGCCACACACAACCATCCCAGGTGCTTGCTTTAACTTTGCGCTGTCAAATGTGGTTGCATGTTGCATATGGTGTCTAGCTTGTATTGCTTCCAATTTGGTTAAATTGCATCTGCTTACTTTACACATTATACCTTTGATAATGACATGCCTTCCTGTTTTTGATACATACTACATATGTCTATTAACCATGTTCGTACATCAAACTAATGCTTCTTTGTATCCCTCGTCAATCACTTATGATGAGACAGTCACCCCAGTGGGTTACTGTGAGATGCCCTACTTGTTTAAAGAGTGCAGTGTCATCCTCCCCACATGATTCTCAAGAAACAGCAAGGCTAAATGAAGATAGTCAACTTAGCTCTCTAGTTGATGACCGCAATTCCCCCACACCACCATCGCAGGTGCTTGCTCTTACTTGGCAGTGTGATATGTGGTTACATGTTGCATATGGTGTCTACCTTGTAATGCTTCTAATTAGGGTAAATTGCATCTGCTTAGTTAACACATTATACTTGTGAATATGACATGACTTCTTGTTTTTGGTACATACTATGTCTTTCTATTAACCATGTTCTTAAATCAAACTACTTTTCTTGTGTATCCCTCAGCAATCACTGCTGACGATACACCTTCAAGTTGACAGTGTAATATTGGTTGCATCTTGCATATCATTTCAAACATGTATTGCCTCTAATTTCTACAAGTGTCACTTATAATGAGACACATCTAACTTGGTAGAGTGATTTGGTTGGATCTTTCATATGTTGTCTAGATTGCATTCCTTCCAATTTGTTGAAATGCCTTCTGCTTAGCGTTTTTCATACATATTCCATCCTCCTACAATGTGGTTGCCATACATAAAAGTTGTGTTCGTCAGTATCATGCATCAACGAATTTGGAAGTGCGAATTTCATTCCTTTTTCTTGTGTGTTTACTCGACAAGGCAAAATCTAAAAGTTCGAAGGCACAGAATGATGGTGGTCCTCTGGAGCAACCTAAACAGATGATCTCTGCAGATTCTCCTGCTACTCGTACTGCAGTGCTAGTTCCAAATCTCATCTCCCCTACTCCACAACCCAAGGTGCTTGCTCTAACATGGCAGTGTGATATCTGGTTGCATGTTGCATATGGTTCCTAGCTTGTATTGCTCCTAATTTGTTAAATTGCATCTCCTTAGCTTACACATTATACATGTGAATGTGACACGCCTTCCTGTTTTTGGTACATACTACATCTGCCTACCACACCATGTTCTTACATCAAACTACTATTCTTGTGTATCCTGCATCTATTGCTTATGATGAGACAGTCACGCCCGTGGGTTAATATGAGACGTGCTACTCTTATAAAGAATGCAATTTCATCCTCTCCACATGATTCTCAAGAAACAACAAGCCTAAATGAAGATATTGAACATAGCTCTGTACTTGAAGACCGCACTTCCCCTACACCACCATCACAGGTGCTTGCTCTAACTTCGCAGTGTGATATGTGGTTGCATGTTGCATACAATGTCTAGCTTGTAATGCTTCTAATTAGGGTAAATTGCATATGCTTAGTTTACACATTATACCTGTGAATATGACATGCCTTCCTATTTTTGGTACACACTACATCTATGTGTTAACTGAAGGAAATATGCCCTAGAGGCAATAATAAAGTTATTATTTATTTCCTTATTTCATGATAAATGTTTATTATTCATGCTAGAATTGTATTAACCGGAAACATGATACATGTGTGAATACATAGACAAACTGAGTGTCACTAGTATGCCTCTACTTGACTAGCTCATTAATCAAAGATGGTTATGTTTCCTAGCCATGGACAAAGAGTTGTCATTTGATTAACGGGATCACATTATTAGGAGAATGATGTGATTGACTTGACCCATTCCATTAGCTTAGCACTTGATCGTTTAGTATGTTGCTACTGCTTTCTTCATGACTTATACATGTTCCTATGACTATGAGATTATGCAACTCCCGTTTATCGGAGGAACACTTTGTGTGCTACCAAACGTCACAGCGTAACTGGGTGATTATAAAGGTGCTTTACAGGTGTCTCCGAAGGTACATGTTGGGTTGGCGTATTTCGAGATTAGGATTTGTCACTCTGATTGTCGGAGAGGTATCTCTGGGCCCTCTTGGTAATACACATCACTTAAGCCTTGCAAGCATTGCAACTAATGAGTTAGTTGCGGGATGATGTATTACGGAACGAGTAAAGAGACTTGCCGGTAATGAGATTGAACTAGGTATTGAGATACCAACGATCGAATCTCGGGCAAGTAACATACCGATGACAAAGGGAACAACGTATGTTGTTATGCGGTCTGACCGATAAAGACCTTCATAGAATATGTGGGAGCCAATATGAGCATCCAGGTTCTGCTATTGGTTATTGACCGGAAACGTGTATCGGTCATGTCTACATTGTTCTCGAACCCGTAGGGTCCGCACGCTTAAGGTTTCAATGACAGTTATATTATGAGTTTATGAGTTTTGATGTACCGAAGGAGTTCAGGGTCCCGGATGAGATCGGGGACATGACGAGGAGTCTCGAAATGGTCGAGACGTAAAGATCGATATATTAGATGACTATATTCGGACTTCGGAAAGGTTCCGAGTGATTCGGGTATTTTTCGGAGTACCGAAGAGTTACGGGAATTCGCCGGGGAGTATATGGGCCTTATTGGGCCATACGGGAATAGAGGAGAGAGACCGAAAGGAAGGAGGTGCGCAGCCCCCCTCTGGTCCAAATTGGACAAGGGGTGCATCCCCCTTTTCCTTCCTCCTCTCCCCCTCTTTCCTTCTCTCCTACTCCAACAAGGAAGGGGGGGAGTCCTACTCCCGGTGGGAGGAGGACTCCTCCTGGCGCGCCCCTCCTGGCCGGCCGACCCCCTCCCCCTGGCTCCTTTATATACGGGGGCAGGGGGGCACCTCTAGGGAGAACAACAATTGATCCCTAGGATCTCTTAGCCGTGTGCGGTGCCCCCCTCCACCATAGTCCACCTCGATAATATCGTAGCAGTGCTTAGGCGAACCCCTGTGACGGTAGAACATCAAGATCGTCACCACGCCGTCGTGCTGATGGAACTCTCCCTCGACACTCGGCTAGATCGGAGTTCGAGGGACATCATCGAGCTGAACGTGTGCTAGAACTCGGAGGTGCCGTAGTTTCGGTGCTTGATCGGTCGGGCCGTGAAGACGTACGACTACATCAACCGCGTCGTTCTAACGCTTCTGCTTTCGGTCTACAAGGGTACGTAGACGACACTCTCCCCTCTCGTTGTTATGCATCACCATGATCTTGTGTGTGCGTAGGATTTTCTTTTTGAAATTACTACGTCCCCAACATTAACCTTGTTCTTACATGAAACTACCACTCTTCTGTATCCTCCATCAATCACTTACGATGAGTCAACTTTATTCGTTGCATATTGCATATTATTTCTAGCTTGTTTCCATGTATTGCTTCTAATTTGATCAAATAGATTTGTTATGGCACCCTTTTAATTTGGCAGAGTGATATTGGTTTCATCTTTCATATGGTTTCTAGCTTGCATTGATTCTAACAAGTTCAAGCACATTGTGCTTAGTTTACACTTTATACATCATACATGTCAATATGTCATGCCGTCCAGTTTTTCATACATATTCCATCCTCCTATCATGCGGCTGCCTTACATGAAAGTAGTGTTCGTCAGTATCATACATCAATGGGTTCTGAAGAGCAAATTTTATTCCTTTTTCTTGTGGGTTTGACTTGACAAGGCAAAATCAAGAAAGAGGAAGGAAAAGAGTAAGGAAGGCGATGATGGTGGTCCTCTGCAGCAACGTAAACGGAGCATCTGTACCGATTCTCCTCGTACTGATAGTGCATTACAAGGTCCAAGTCTCCGCTCCCCTACTCCACCATCCAAGGTGCTTGCTCTAACTTGGCAGTGTGATATCTGGTTGCATGTTGCATATAGTGTCTAGCTTGTATTGCTCATAATTAGTGTAAACTGCATCTGCTTAGCTTACACATGATATGTGTGAATATGACACGCTTTCCTGTTTTTAGTACATACTATATCTTTCTATCACACTATGTTCTTACATGAAACTACTCTTCTTGTGTATCCTGCATCAGTCACTTATGATGGGACACCTTTAAGTTGGTCGTGTGATATTGGTTTGCGTCTTGAATATGATTTCTAGCATGTATTGCTTCTAGTTTGATGAACGCCACCTATGACGAGACAGTTTTAACTTGGCAGAGTGATATTGATTGCACCTTCCATTTGGTGTCTAGTTTGCAGTGCTTCTAATTTGTGAAGTGCCTTCTGCTTAGTTACCACATCATAGGTGTGAATATGTCAAGTCGTCCATTTTTTCGTACACATTCCATCCTCGTATCATGACTTTGCCTTTCATCAGAGTAGTGTTCGTCAGTATCAGGCATGAATGAGTTCTGAAGAGCGAATTATATTCCTTTTCCTTGTCGGTTTGACCTCACAATGCAAAATCAATAAAGCTGAAGGAAATTGGCAAGGCATTGGATGATGGTGGTCCTTCCGAGCAACTAAAATGGAGGTTCTCTATAGATTCTAGTCCGCCACCCTCCCAACAAGATTCGCAAGACAATGCAAGGCTAGACAGTCAACATAGCTATGTAGATGATGAGCACATCTCCCCTACTCCACCATCACAGGTGCTTGCTCTAACTTGGCACTGTTATATGTGGTTGCATGTTGCGTATGATGTCTAGCTTGTATTGCTTCTAACTTTGTTGAATTGCATCTTCTTACTTTACACATAATGCCTGTGAATATGACATGTGTTCCTATTTCTAGAACATACTATATCTGATCACATGATGTTCTTACATCAGACTACTTTTCTTGCATATCCCGCATCTGTCACTTATGATAAGGCACCTTTAAGTCGCCACTGTGATATTGGTTGTGTCTTGCATATGATTTCTAGCATGTACTGCTTCTAATTTGTTGAAACGCCATACAATTTGAACTTGGCAGAGTGATATTGGTTGCATCTTTCATATGGTGTCTAGCTTGAAATGCTTCTAATTTGTTGAAATGCCTTCTGCTTAGTTACCACATCATAGGTGTGAATATGTCATGCCATCCTGTTTTTCATACATACTCCATCCTCGCATCATGTGTTTACCTTTCATCCGAGTAGTGTTCCTCACTATCATGCATGAATGAGTTCTGAAGAGCGAATTTTATTCCTTTTTCTTATCAGTTTGACTTCACAATGCAAAATCATTACAGCTGAAGGAAATTAGTCCGACAGTGGATGTGTAGCGACCCGACCTCAAACGGTCAAGTCTCTGTGCTTAAGTTTCATCCCTGGATCGGTATGCTGACACACACAGTACTCGAGGATTTATAACAGAGGTAAATCACATGTATAAAGTAACATAAATACTATTACCTCAATCCATATAGAGGAAGAACAACAAGGTTGTGGATTCCCATCAACACCAACGGCAAAGTTGAGTGTAGAAATCATAACCCTAACGTATCACTTACTCGTCGTAAGATACCTGCAACATGAGACGTTGCAGCCACAAAGGGTCAGTACATTGAATGTACTGGCAAATTCACACCATAGGATAAATGATGAATAATGGCTATCACTACATGCATATTTGGCTGGTGGAAAGCTCTAAGTTTATAATGTTTTGCGAAAAGCCAATTTTTCCCTACTGTAAAGGAATATATTTTATTTAACTACAAAGTTTGTTGAAAACATTGAGAAGGTTCCTCCAACTCAATCCCAAATTAATAATCATCAACCCAACAAATTATTTAAGTAATGTGATGAGATCAACATGATAATCCAAGAACTAGATACTCAAGATGTCCATAACCTGGGACGCGGTTAACCATGATTAGTTTGTACACTCTGCAGAGGTTTGCGCACTTTTCCCCACAAGACTCGATCGCCTCCGTTGTATTTCTCGCACTACATGATGTTTGAGAAACGGATGACCGAGACACAGTCTTTCAGAAGCATTAACTCTCTACTCTGGGTAGACAGTACCACCTACAACCCACTACATCTGCTAGTCTACCTCTTCAAGAGCTCACACAACTTAATCAACTATGCTAGAGCCCATAATATCTTGTGGCTACACATGGAAGTTTTCTATCATGAATAATCTTATGATCCCTTTGAGCCTACGTGGCGGTCCATAGGAAAATCACACGGTACCCTGGGATTTCCAGAAAAACAGACAACACTGGGTACTCCAGGTGCCTCAGTCCACCCAGATGTGTATTAAAGTTGCCACCTTAAGTTGAACCATTAATTAACAATCTCACATCTGTCATGGATACACTCAAACCCAATACACTCAAACTAATGCATAAAATCTGGGTATGAAAGGGATATGATCAAAGTGTGAACTTACCTGTACTGTTGATGAAGAAGCTTCGCACTCAATACTCCTGATATTTCTACTCGTCACACTCCGGTCAATCTATCATAAGCAAGCAATAGTAACCACACATAAGCAATCACTCAAAAGATCGGAAAGAACGAAGAAAACAATTCGAAAAACTTCGAAACCAAGCAAATAACTCTTGCAACAGAGAACAATTTCTAACAGTACCAAAACTATGTGAATTTGGCCTTATCAGAAAGTTTAGGTCAAGAGCTTCGATTTGCAAAAAGAATCGACTAAATCGGGGTTATAAAACTCAAGTTATGATCAAACGAAGTTCAAATACTAAACTATTTGAATTCAAATTTCAAACTTTCAAAAAGAAGTTTAAGTTGTTTTACTGGATATAGGGGATCATAACGAAGAAGTAGGCGTTGGTTTCGTTGGATTTGGATACACGAGTAAAAAGTTGTGAGAGTTTGAAAACCAGTGGCTAATCTGAAAATAAAATAGCTACAACTAGGTCCCTGGCTACGTGGCAGAATACTACTGGCTGAAAACCATTCACTGTGAATCTAAAACAGCGAACGTTCACTAAATAGAACGTACCGGTTAGAAAATAAAAAAACAACTAGATCTAATCGCAGCCCTAGATCTAGGATCAGACGAACGAGAGAGCTCTAGGGCATACCGCGGCGGTTGACGGCGCCGGCGGGGAGGAAGACGGCGGCGGTGGCTTCGGACGTTGATGGGGCGGCAGCTCCGGTGGGTCTCCGGCAGCGGCGAGGGCGTCAGGGGGCTCGGCGCGGCGTGGCGGTGAGGATGGAGGGGGCAGCATTGGTCGGGAGTGGCGGGGCGGAGCGTGGGACGAATCGGCGGATCTCGCCGGCGGTGGTGGCGGTTGGTGAGTGCGGCAGAGCTGCGAGAGGAGGAGAAAGAGGGGCCGGGGTGGCGCCTCGATATTTAAAGGCGGAGGGGTGGTCGAGGCGTGGAGGAGGGGCAAGTAGAGACGGCGGCGGTGTCCGTGGCGACCACGGCGGCGGCGCTGGCGTGCGGGTGGCATTCTCCCGCTCGGCGGAGGAAAGCGGTGCGGCTGGGCTGGGCCTGGCTGAGGAGTTGGGCCGGCCTAGTCGACGGGAGATAGTTTTTTTAAATACAGACAGACAAAAAAACAAAAAACCCCAAATACTAAAAACGATATATAGGCATATTATATATCAAAATTTTCAGAAAATTATTTTCTACAACATGATAATTATTCTAGCTTCAACGAAAATCCACAAAATTTCAAATAAATCAAAGAGTTCTACAACTCTAATAAAATCCAATAAAAATCATTTTAAAAATACCAAAATATTTCAAACTTATTTCTCTCCAATTTTCTATTGTAGGGAATCATGTTACCCTGTTTTCCATATATATATATATATATTGGAGAAAAATAATTTGAATAACACTCAATTAAGTCCAAATTGAAAATAATTTTCAACGGGACTTTAAATTCGATTCCTTTTAAACTCCCAACTCATATTTCATATGTTTTGAAGAAGTCATTTTATCTTCTCTCATGAAAATCATTGAGTTGCATGAAGTTTATGAATTGGAAATATTTCTGAATGAAATCCAAATCTTTTCAAAACCCTTTTTTTCATTTATTTAAATGTAAGAAGTCATATTATCTTCACTCCAGGGTTTTGTGTTTGAAAAGAATTTGAATCCATGGAGATCAGAAAGCAAAGGTGAAAGTTTTGGGAAAGTCCTTTTATTCCCTCTCATTTAACTTTCAAAAGTTTCAAATTTCACTCAATCAATCACACAGCAATCAAACAAACAATCAATCTATCTATTTATTATAACATTCCAAAATTAAGAATTTTGGGATGTTACAGGATGATGGTGGTCCTTCGGAGCAACTCAAACAGGGGGTCTCTACAGATTCTACTCCGCCATCCTCCCAACAAGATTCGCAAGACAACACAAGGCTGGACAGTCAACGCAGCTGTGTAGATGATGAGCACATCTCCCCTACTCCACCATCATAGATGCTTTCTCTAACTTGGTACTATTATATGTGGTTGCATGTTGCGTATGATGTCTAGCTTGTATTGCTTCTAACTTTGTTGAATTGCATCTGCTTACTTTACACGTAATGCCTGTGAATATGACACATCTCCCTATTTCTAGAACATACGTTTACATGATGAGAACATCTCCCCTTGTAGGACCTTGAGAAGAGGTGTCTAGAGGGGGGTGATTAGACACTAAGTACCAAAGTTGCAGTTTTTAACTTCTTTAAGTTTCAGTGGAGTTTAGGCACAAATTTAACATTCACAACATATACCAAGCAAGCATGCAAAGAGTATATGAGCAGCGGAAAGTAAAGCATGCAACTTGCAAGAATGTAAAGGGAAGGGTTTTGGAGGATTCAAACGCAATTGGAGACACGGATGTTTTTGGCGTGGTTCCGATAGGTGGTGCTATTGTACATCCACGTTGATGGAGACTTCAACCCACGAAGGGTAACGGTTGCGCGAGTCCACGGAGGGCTCCACCCAAGAAGGGTCCACGAAGAAGCAACCCTGTCTATCCCACCATGGCCGTCGCCCACGAAGGACTTGCCTCACTAGCGGTAGGTCTTCACGAAGTAGGCGATCTCCTTGCCCTTACAAACTCCTTGGTTCAACTCCACAATCTTGTCGGAGGCTCCCAAGTGACACCTAGCCAATCTAGGAGACACCACTCTCCAAGAAGTAACAAATGGTGCGTTGATGATGAACTCCTTGCTCTTGTGCTTCAAATGATAGTCTCCCCAACACTCAACTCTCTCTCATAGGATTTGGATCTGGTGGAAAGAAAATTTGAGTGGAAAGCAACTTGGGGAAGGCTAGAGATCAAGATTCATATGGTAGGAATGGAATATCTTGGCCTCAACACATGAGTAGGTGGTTCTCTCTCAGAACTGGTAAGTTGGAAGTGTAGGTTCGTTCTGATGGCTCTCTCCACGAATGAAGAGGAGGTGGTGGGGTATATATAGCCTCCACACAAAATCTAACCGTTACACACAATTTACCAATCTCGGTGGGACCGAATCAACAAACTCGGTCAGACCGATTTAGTAAACCTAGTGACCATTAAGATTTTCGGTGGGACCAAAATGCAACTCGGTAGGACCGATATGGTTAGGGTTAGGGCATAACGTAATCTCGGTGAGACCGATTACACAAACTTGGTGAGACTGATTTTGGTAATTAGCTAACCAGAGAGTTGGTTAGGTAAACTCGGTGGGACCGATTTGCTCTTTTCGGTGAGACCGAAATGTTACAAAGGGAAACAGAGAGTTTACATTGCAATCTTGGTGGGACCGATCACTCACTCCGGTTAGACCGAAACATTACGAAGGGAAACAGAGAGATTACAGTCCCATCTCGGTGAGACCGAGATCCCTATCGGTGAGACCGATTTGCCTAGGGTTTGTGGCAGTGGCTATGACATTTGAACTCGGTGGCGCCGGATAGAAAGAATCGGTATGACCGATTTGACTTTAGGTTTAGGTCATATGTGTGGAAGTTGGAAAGTGGTTGAGGGTTTTGGAGCATATCACTAAGCACTGTGGAGCAAGAAACTCATCAAGCAACACCTCATCCCTTCTTGATAGTATTGGCTTTTCCTATAGACTCAATGTGATCTTGGATCACTGAAATGTAAAATGAAGAGTCTTGAGCTTGAAGCTTTAGCCAATCCTTTGTCCTTAGCATCTTGAAGGAGTTCCCACATCCTTTAGTCCATGACACTCCATTGTTGAACTTATCTGAAACATACTAGATAAAAGTGTTAGTCCAACAAGAGATATGTTGTCATTAATTACCGAAACCACCTAGGGAGCACTTGTGCTTTCAATCTCCCCCTTTTTGGTAATTGATGACAACATACATCAAAGCTTTAGATAAGGATATAAAGAATAGCAAGTAAAGCTTTGGAAAGACATGTAACAAGCATAGGCTCCCCCTACATGTATGCAAACATGTGAATATGGAATATAGAAGCATGTGAGAGCATAACCATGATAGAGTAGGCAATGAGTTACATGTATTTTGGCCATATGCATCAGAGCAAAGAATATTAAAGAAAATATCTTCATGCTCATGAGACCTTCTTGCAAACAGTATGTACATCAGCAAGAATTCCGCATACACATGATTGTGATGCATATACTTACCTTGTAGTCTTGAGTTGGCTTAGGATGGAATGAACCTGCGTAAACAAGGTTAGATAACACAGGCACATCTACTAGCCAGAGCAAACAGAAGAAACCACAAGAATACCAAGACTGGGATGGCATGTAGAGAGTGAGTACTAAGTACCACATTGGATTAGTCATGTCCCCAAGAGTAAAGATATGCAATGAATTTAAATGATTTCTTTCCCTTAGATGTCTTGCTCCCCCTGAATCTAGCATGGGATACTGGGAGAAGATAGGGAACAGAAAATCAGAGCTAAAAGATATAAATGAACAGAGTTAATGCAAGCTAATGTAAATAAGCATATATGAACATGTCTTTTCCCCTCAATAAGACATGTGAAATCTCTCCTCTTGAACACCGAGCATCTGGGATCCTCAAGAAATACTTTCTACTTGAGTATTCTCTCCCCCTGGAGATCTCTTTCTCTCCCCCTGTGGAAGTGATATTCTCTCTCCCTTTGGAAGAGATGAGCTTGGATGTGATCTCTCTAAGTGATAAGCTTTGATGTGATCTCTCTCTCCCCCTTTGACATCAATTTCCAAGTAGGGTTTTCTGGAATTTGTTGTGAATGGGTTTGGTCCTGGAGTCACAACACAAAGAACTAGATAAAATTGTGATGCTTGTAGAGGACAAGATTCATTGAGTGGAGCTGGATCAGAAGAAACACAGAATTAGTGGCAAACTGTTTTTCCTGTGGGGAAATCGGTGGCACCGAGTGGTATGTTTTGGTTGTACCGAAAGAATTCGGTTGTATCGAAAATAACTAATCGGTGGAACCGAGTTCATCGCAGAGAAAACACTTGTCACCTCATCTCACTAGTCCAGTAGGATCTCACAAAGATTTGCAAGGAATTTACTAAATGATATGCAATGAATTGGATGCAGAAAATGCTGAAAAAACAGAAAAGAAAGAAATCTAGATGAAGTTTTTTTTGTTAAAAGGGGAAACAAATATGCATGAGACAGATGCAAAAACACAGAAAAGAACACAAGAGAACTTCATCTAGAGATGGTCGGCGACAAAGTTACCTATGTTAGAGTATATTGACTTAGGAGTCAAGTGAGATCACTTGATCATAGGTCATACTCATCGTTTAAGCTCAAAATGGGATTACCATTTTTCGTTTAAGCATCTTGATGTATTCACATCTTGTCGAGTTGCTTTAGCTCATGACTTGGAGTAAAGCTTCTCTAAGATGGAATAACATACCTTGGTTGGTGGTGGTGATCATGTAGTTGAACTTGTGTGGGTTGCTCTAGGTTGATGTAGCCAAGAGTTGGGAGCACCACTTGAAATTTGAGTCCATCTACCTACATGGGTTAGTTCTTGCAAGGAAGAGCACTTGTGTATCAAAAAATGACAATCATGAAGCTCAACATGGAATTTGTCAAAGGATATGTTTGAATGGTTTCGTGCTTCCTTGTCTTCAACCACCTTTGTATAGAGACTTGGTGATGTAGAGATTGCTCAAGATGTGAGTAGGTTACAATCTCATGGAATTTGATCCAACCAAGTACCTACATGGGTTAGATAACATGCAAGATGCAAATATGTCCAAGATATAAGATGTTCATCATAAGAGAAATATCAAGGATTAGTCATAAGCTCATGTCTTGCATGTATCCAATAGAGTTTCTACTCCAAGTTTGAAGCATCAATGATGTTCAATTCTCCTCTCATCCTGCAAAACACCTTCTCATCAAGAGGTTTAGTGAATATATCCGCTAATTGCTTTTCGGTGCGAACATGCTTAAGATCAATGTCACCCTTAGCAACATGATCTCGAATGAAATGATGACGAACTTCAATATGCTTAGTTCGAGAATGTTGCACAGGATTATGACCAATTTTGATAGCACTTTCATTGTCACAAAGCAATGGAACATGTTTCACATATATCCCATAATCTTTAAGAGTTTGGGTCATCCAAAGTAATTGAGCACAACATGAACCAGCGGCAATGTATTCCACTTCGGCTGTGGATAAGGATACCAAGTTTTGTTTCTTGGAGGACCAAGACACAAGAGATCTACCAAGAAATCGACAAGTACCCGAAGTGGACTTTCTATCAACCTTGACTCCGGCATAGTCCGAGTCGGAGTAGCCAACAAGATCGAAAGAGGCCCTCTTGGGATACCAAATGCCAAAATTTGGTGTATGGATTAAGTATCTCACTATCCTTTTCACGACCTTAAGATGACATTCTTTAGGATCAGCTTGATATCGTGCACACATGCACACACTTAGCATAATATCAGGACGTGAAGCACATAGATATAACAATGATCCAATCATAGAGCGATAAACCTTTTGATCAACATCTTTGGTCAAGTCAAGATGTCCACTAGTAGGCATGGGTGTAGGCATACCTTTGCATTCTTGCATATTGAATTTCTTGAACAAATCTTTAGTGTACTTTGTTTGAGAGTCAAAAGTACCTTCCTTAGTTTGCTTGATTTGCAACCCAAGAAAGAATTTGAGTTCACTCATCATAGACATCTCAAACTTCTCCTACATAAGCTTCCCAAACTTTTCACTAAAATGAGGGTTAGTTGAACCAAATATAATATCATCAACATAAATTTGGCATACAAAGAGTTCTCCATTAACTCTTTTAGTAAAAAGAGTAGAATCAATCTTCCCAATTTCAAAGCCTTTTTCTATAAGGAACTTGGTCAAGCATTTATACCACGCTCTAGGAGCTTGTTTAAGACCATAAAGGGCTTGGCGAATTTTGTAAACATGATTTGGTTTCTTAGGATTGATAAAGCTGGGAGGTTGTTTAACATAAACTTCCTCCTCTATTTCACCATTTAGAAAAACACTTTTAATGTCCATTTGGTACAAGGTGATATCATGGTGATTAGCATAGGCAAGTAAGATGCAAATGGACTCAAGTCTAGCAACGGGAGCATAAGTCTCACCATAGTCCATACCTTTGACTTGTGTGTAGCCTTGGGCGACGAGACGTGCTTTGTTGCGAACTAGTTGTCCATCTTCATCTTGCTTGTTACGAAACACCCATTTGGTACCGATGATGTTGTGGTTGTTGTCGGGCTTCTCAACCAATGTCCAAACTTGGTTCCTCTCAAAGTTGTGTAGCTCTTCATGCATAGCATTTATCCAATCCGGATCTTCCAATGCCTCTTCGACCTTCATAGGTTCAATGCTAGAGATGAAAGAATAGTTTTCACAAAAGTTAGCTAAACAAGTTTTAGAGCGAGTGATTCTCCCGGTTTGAATATCATTGTAGATTTGCTCGACGGGATGGTCTTTAGCAATTCTTGCTCGAACTCGTGAAAGCTTTTGCTTGGATCTTGGTTGAACTTCTTCTTCTTCTTGGCCTTCTTCATTGTTGGCGTTGTCGTACTCTTGTTGTGGTGGAGAAGGAGGTTGTTGATGTTCATCTTGATGCACTTCCTCGTTTTCTTCATCTTGGTGTGTCCCACTTGTGGATGCTTCCGTATCAATTCTTGGTTCACCTTGTCGTGATGTAGAAGCTTCCACTTGGACGGATGATGTACTCTCCTTCACCTCCGTTGGACGGACCTTGCCAATAGATAAGTCTTGGATTGCTTCTGAAGGATCTTTGTCTCCTACATCAATTGGCAATTGCTCTACTTGCGAGCCGTTAGATTCATCAAACTTCACATCTACTGTCTCTTTAACCTTTTGAGTGAAACTGTTGTAGACACGATAAGTGTGAAAGTTTGAGCCATAACCTAGTAGGAAACCTTCATGAGACTTAGGAGCAAATTTAGAACGACGATTCTTATCAAGAATGTAGCACTTTGAGCCGAATACTCGAAAGTATCCAACTTGGGGTTTGTTACCGGTGAGGAGCTCATATGCCGTCTTGCCGAGTAGCTTGTGAAGATACAAGCGATTTGTTGCATGACAAGCTGTCTCAACCGCTTCTGCCCAAAAATGCTTCGGTGTCTTGTACTCATCAAGCATCATTCTTGCCATTTCGATGAGCCTCCGGTTCTTCCTCTCAACAACTCCATTTTGTTGAGGTGTGTACGTAGCCGAGAACTCGTGTGAAATCCCTTCTTCGTCAAGAAAGGTGCCCACATTTGCGTTCTTGAACTCCGTTCCGTTGTCGCTGCGAACCTTCTTGATCTTTACTTCAAATTGATTTTGGACCTTCCTAGCAAAGTTTTTGAAGATCTTTTGGACCTGCGATTTATCATCGAGAAAGAACACCCATGTAAATCTTGAAAAATCATCAACTATAACTAGACCAAAAGAATTTCCATCGAGACTCTTGTAAGAGTTGGGACCAAAAAGATCCATGTGTAGTAGCTCAAGTGGCCTCCTTGTGGTCATGATGTTCTTTACGGGATGCCTTCCTCCAACCTGTTTACTTGCTTGACAAGCACTGCAGAGTCTATCCTTATGAAATATTACATCGTTAACACCAAGGATATGATTTCCTTTCATAAGCTTGTCAAGGTTTCTCATGCCAACGTGACCTAGTCGTCTATGCCATAACCAACCTTTTGAGGATTTAGCAATAAAGCAAGTTTTAGGTTGAGCCTTTTTAGTGAAATCAACAATGTATAGATCACCTCTACGTATACCGGTAAAGACCATTTTATGATTGTCTCGACGAAACACTTGGCAATCTACTTCAGTAAATAGGACATTGAAACCAAAATCAGCAAGTCTAGATACTGAAAGTAAGTTGTAGCCAAGAGACTCAACGAGCATAACATTCTGAATGGAGCTATCATGTGAGATGGCCACCTTACCGAGGCCAACCACCTTACCCTTTGAGTTGTCACCGAAAGTGACATACTTTCGAGGACTATCATTTTCAGCAAGCTCGCGAAACATGTCTTTATCTCCGGTCATGTGGTCGGTACATCCACTATCAAGAACCCATTCCTTTCCTCCTGCCATATATCCCCGAACTTTTGCCATAAGACCAAAATGTCTCATTGCATCATCAAGATCAAAGTCATCATCATCATCCTCATCATAGTATCCATGTTCAACATCGTCATGTGGTGGATCAATTCCTAGTGAGAGTGATTCATTAGTATGAGTTTGACAATAATCTCCTCTATGAATTCTAGTAGCTTCAGAAATGATATCGCTAATAATTACCACATTTCCTTTGGCACGCATAAGGTTTGTAAGTTCAAATAGACGATCACCAAACATAGGATCACTAGTATTCATCTTACTCAAAGAAATAGACTTATGAAGAATTTCATCAAGATTTTTCAAAGAATAATCAGGAAATCATTCCTCAAGAAATTTCCATATAGTGTAGGCACACTCAAGAGTAGGCAGTTTTCCAACCAAGTTTCTAGGCAAGCCTCTAGTGATAAGATTAACAGTTCTAACATTCCTAATCATGTCAATAGACTCATAAAGGGTAGGATGCATAGGATCAACATAAGGTGCACAAGGACTAGCAATGTACTTGTTCAAATTATATTGATTGAAAATTACAAGCATCTCATTTTTCCACTCATGAAAGTACTCTCCATCAAGAATAGGAACTCCATGTCTAAGACTCCCCAAAGTAGACTCATCCATATTCCTCCAATGGTGATTAAACCAATGCAATGGAGACCAATGCTCTGATACCACTTGTAGGACCTTGAGAAGAGGTGTCTAGAGCGGGGTTGATTAGACACTAAGTACCAAAGTTGCAGTTTTTAACTTCTTTAAGTTTAAGTGGAGTTTAGGCACAAATTTAACATTCACAACATATAGCAAGCAAGCATGCAAAGAGTATATGAGCAGCGGAAAGTAAAGCATGCAACTTGCAAGAATGTAAAGGGAAGGGTTTTGGAGGATTCAAACGCAATTGGAGACACGGATGTTTTTGGCGTGGTTCCGATAGGTGGTGCTATCGTACATCGACATTGATGGAGACTTCAACCCACGAAGGGTAACGGTTGCGCGAGTCCACGGAGGGCTCTACCCAAGAAGGGTCCACGAAGAAGCAACCTTGTCTATCCCACCATGGCCGTCGCCCATGAAGGACTTGCCTCACTAGCGGTATATCTTCACGAAGTAGGCGATCTCCTTGCCCTTACAAACTCCTTGGTTCAACTCCACAATCTTGTCGGAGGCTCCCAAGTGACAGCTAGCCAATCTAGGAGACACGACTCTCCAAGAAGTAACAAATGGTGCGTTGATGATGAACTCCTTGCTCTTGTGCTTCAAATGATAGTCTCCCCAACACTCAACTCTCTCTCATAGGATTTGGATCTGGTGGAAAGAAGATTTGAGTGGAAAGCAACTTGGGGAAGGCTAGAGATCAAGATTCATATGGTAGGAATGGAATATCTTGGCCTCAACACATGAGTAGGTGGTTCTCTCTCAGAACTGGTAAGTTGGAAGTGTAGGTTCGTTCTGATGGCTCTCTCCACGAATGAAGAGGAGGTGGAGGGGTATATATAGGCTCCACACAAAATCTAACCTTTACACACAATTTACCAATCTCGGTGGGACCGAATCAACAAACTCGGTCAAACTGATTTAGTAAACCTAGTGACCGTTAGGATTTTCGATGGGACCGAAATGCAACTCGGTAGGACCGATATCGTTAGGGTTAGGGCATAACGTAATCTCGGTGAGACCGATTACACAAACTCGGTGAGACCGATTTTGGTAATTAGCTAACCAGAGAGTTGGTCAGGTAAACTCAGTGGGACCGATTTGCTCTTTTCGGTGAGACTGAAATGTTACAAAAGGGAAACAGAGAGTTTACATTGCAATCTCGGTGGGACCGATCGCTCACTCCGGTTAGACCGAAACGTTACGAAGGGAAATAGAGAGATTACAATCCCATCTCGGTGAGACCGAGATCCCTATCGGTGAGACCGATTTGCCTAGGGTTTGTGGCAGTGGCTATGACATTTGAACTCGGTGGCGCCGGATAGAAAGAATCGGTATGACCGATTTTGGCTTTAGGTTTAGGTCATATGTGTGGAAGTGGGAAAGTGGTTGAGGGTTTTGGAGCATATCATTAAGCACTGTGGAGGAAGAAACTCATCAAGCAACACCTCATCCCTTCTTGATAGTATTGGCTTTTCCTATAGACTCAATGTGATCTTGGATCACTGAAATGTAAAATGAAGAGTCTTGAGCTTGAAGCTTTAACCAATCCTTTGTCCTTAGCATCTTGAAGGAGTTCCCACATCCTTTAGTCCATGCCACTCCATTGTTGAACTTGTCTGAAACATACTAGATAAAAGTGTTAGTCCAACAAGAGATATGTTGTCATTAATTACCGAAACCACCTAGGGAGCACTTGTGCTTTCACCCCTACTCCACCATCACAGGTGCTTGCTCTAACTTGGAACTGTTATATGTGGTTGCATTTTCCGTATGATGTCTACTTTGTATTGCTTGTGATTATGTTGAATTGCATCTGCGTAGCTTACAACTTATACCTGCAACAATCACTTCGCCATAAGACACATTTAACTTGGGACTGTGATGTAGGTTGCATCTTGCATTGTCTTCTAGCTTGTACTGCTTCTAATTTCTTGAAATGGCACTTACGACGAGACACTTTTTACCTGGTAGAGTGATATTGGTTGCATGTTCATATGGTGCCTAGCTTTCATTTCTTCTAATTTGGTAGAAATGCCTTCCGCTTACTATTTTTTCATACATATTCCATCCTCCTATCGTACGTGTGAATATGAAACACTGTATTTTTTTTATATATTCCATCCTCCTATCCTGTGCTTTCCTTACATAAAAGTAGTGTTCGTCTGTATCATGCATCAACCAGTTGTGCAGAGATAATTTTATTCATCTTCTTGTGGTTTTGACTTCATAAGGCAATATCAGAAAATAGGAAGGAAAAGCGTAAGTTAGGGGATGCTGGTGGTCCTCCGCACCAACACAAACAGAGACTCTCTAGATTGGCCACTACTACTGCTAATGAAGTTAAAGTCCCAAGTCTACATGATGAGTTCATCTCCCGTACTCCACCATCGCAGGTGCTTGCTCTAAGTTGACAGTGTGATAATTGGTTTCATGTTGCATATGTTGTCTAGCCTGTATTTCTTCTATTTTGATAAAATTGCACCTGCTGAGTTTATACGTTATACATGTGCATGTGACATGGCTTTTTGTGTCTAGAATACACTACATCTATCTACCATACCATGTTCTTACATCAAAGTACTGTTGTTGTGTATCCCGCATCAGTCACTCATGATTGGACGCTTTTAACATGGCAGTTTGATAGTGGTTGCATCTTGCATTGACTTCTACGTTGCACTGCTTCTAATTTTTCGAATTGCCACTTATGACAAGACACTTTTAACTTGGCAGAGTAGTATTTGTTGCATCTTTCATATGGTGTCTATCTTGCCTTACTTCTATTTTCTTGAAAATCCTTCTGCTTAGTTTACACATCGTAGTTGTGAATATGTCATGCCGTCCTGTTTATCTTACATATTCCATCCTCATACGGTTGTCATAGTATTGCTTGTTTGTATCATGCATCGATGAGTACTAAAGAGCGATTTTATTCTTTTGTGTTGTGTGTATAGCTTGACATGGCAAAGTCAAAAAAGAGCAAGGAAATAATATAGTAGGGAGTGGTGTTACTCGTCGGGTGAAACAGAAAAGGATTTGTCGTCGAGATTCTACTGGTACTTATAGTGAAGTAGAAGGTCCAAGTCCACCGGCTAAATCTACAAACACAGTAGCACCTGCTCCACCAGCTGCAGCATCCGCTTCAACTGTACCAGCATCTCAAAGAGTTACTCGTTCGTTTGCTCCAGAGCTGGCCAGTTCCCAAGCTGCCTTCACACCTAACACTACTTCCGAAGCACTGCTGACACAAATAGGACTTGGCAAGATCAGATGAACCTCATAAGCATCAACACCAAGATGGTACCTGACCGAGTCAAGTTGCAGTTGCATGCTCCTTTATATGTATTCTCACAGTTTGATGTACACTAACACTTTCCATATTCTTTGTTGAACTAGCACCACAGCGCAAGCGGAAACAGATATCAGGGATAATGCTTGACAGATTAACAAAATCTAAAGGAGGAAGAATGGAGATCCATTTTGAGGCAGGTTTAAAAAGGCCACATGATGCTACAGAGTTAGCCAAGTTAGTATCATAGGCAGCCGTTGCCGTTAGGTGTCATGCACGTATCCTCTGAACATGGATCCAGTATAGGAATGAGAAAGACAATATCCAGTTTAACACCTTCCTTGACCATTTATCCGTAAGTAATGTTATTCATCGCAATTAGTAATATTGTCTTGCTCTGTCCCATACTTTCTAGCTTCCTCCTAATACGACTCACATTCTTTTTTCAACAAATGAGGTTCAAGTTGGATCCGAAAGATGATGCAACTAAACAAGCATGCACTCATGTTTTTCAGTCTGCTCTGCGACAGTATCGGTACCACCTTAGAAAATCTCACTTTGAAGGCAAGGCTAACAATGAAATCACCCAAACATCTCCAGTGTAATATATTACAGATGAAGACTGGACAATCCTCGTTAAACACTGGTCTGATCCAAAGTATCAGGTAGGCTATATGTATTTGATCAGACCACATATTGAACTTGTATTGATGTATGTGCCTTACAAGTGTATCTTCTTCTAGGCTAACTGTTTGAAGAACAAAACCAACCGTTCTAAAGTGAAATTCCAACAGACAACAGGATCTCGTAGCTATATTGCACACTGCGAGGCTCTTGTAAATAGATGCTACCTCCTTTTTTCTGTGCCATAATATTGTATCTATATTGACTTGTTCCAAATATAGAGGAAAGCCCGTGCGGACCAAAAAGAACCTGAACCAAATGCAGTGCAAATCTTCAAGGATTGCCACACCAGCAAGATGAAGGGCATGAGCATACCAGTTCAAGCCGATGTTGTAATTCCTTACTCCTTCTGCCTTTGAACTGATTGGTACTGTGATGAGTTCATTTAACTACTTGGTTTGCAGCCCATGTCAGTTACTTTGTTCACTTTTATACACAGTTGTCTTAACGTATCATTTCACCTTACATGGTTTAAAAGAGATGAAGTATATTATTTTGGTCTTGATCTGTAATCTAGTTGTTATGTTCATGTGTGCACACAATGATAAAATAGCCTGTTTGTTTTATATCTGTTTGCCCATGATATGAATGATGTCATATTATGTTCATCCTACTTTAAATCATGTCTCTTTATCCTTAGATGTCAACGAATGTGAGGAAATAGACAATATAGTAGGCATGCTACATGGACATATGTTCCGAAAGTGATTTTATTATGTAGTTGGCACTACAATACATGCTAATGTATTACAGTAGTTCACCAAAATAAGTTATGTATAAATGTATAACCTACTTTTTTTGTTTTTGTCTCATTAGTAACTTATCTGGTACACTAATCTACAAGTTCAAACTTTCAGGAAGCTATGGAACAAATGATTGAACAACCACAACCACCTGAAGGTGACGAGGCTACCACAAGCACAATGTCACCTCTTGCTGCAGTGCGTCAGTATCTCTCCACTAACAGTGCAAAAAGCACCTTCCTGCGTAATTCTGGGTTGGTTGTCAATGTAACCTCGTCCAAATCGCCTAGTGAACGAAACCTTCCTGCTAGACAGAGTGATATATCTATGCTCTAGATACAAGTCCAATCCCTAATGGACGTCGTTTGGGAAAAAGAATAGTGGTTGACAAATGTCGTCAAGACATGAATGGTTTTGAAACCAGACTATCAGACATTCTCTTCGTTGTTCAAGAGCAATGGCGGAAAAAGGTGAAGATTGTGCTGCTCCATCAGATTCTACAGCCTGAAACATTAGCACTCAGGTCAAATGACCTATGCTTCTATACATATGATGGTGCTTTTATCTACAAGGATTGTAAACTTTATGCCAACAGGCCTTTTGTTGTATGGTTGGAATTTATTTTGTTGTGATACAACATTGATGATGCTGCCAAAGGCTGCAGTAATTACAATGCTATTTTTGTATAGTGTAGGTTTATCTTAGTAATGTATTCGGCCGAAAGCTTTGTAGGAGCCCAACATGCTAACATTCGTCGGGCCCATTCCAACTGGGGTAAAAAGGATTATGGGCCGAAATTTGCATGTATCCCACTAAGAATATTTGGGCCTAAATCAGCATAAGCTTTCATATTTTTCTGGTAGGCATGTGCCCATAGTGGGCCTTTAATAGGCCTAAACATAATATGGGCCCTCAGTAACAATAGGACGTTTACAGGTGTAAATATCTCGAGCCCATAAAAAACATGGGCCTTTAATAGACCGAAAGTGAGATTGGGCCCTTATTGTGCCAAATAACCCACTGGTCTTAGCAGGCCGAAATGGTGGCCCATTTACGATGCAGATCTTTGACATGCCGAAATTCGGACGGGCCGTAAATGCTCGACCTAATACACGGGCCTTTAACAGGCCAGAACTTCGGTCGGGCTAGATTATCGTCATTTTTATATGGGCCGTTAATGGGCTCGATTTGACATTGGGCCACGTATGGCCCATGGTTTTCGTCCGACATTAACAGGCCGAAAATCACAACAGGCCGAAAGTGGCCCAAATCTATAGTGGGCCTCTAATAGGCCAAATGTCAGACATGGCCGAATATGATCAAAATCCTTCACGGTCGTTTATGGGCCGAAAGTTTCAATGGCATGTAAATGGGCCCAAATGAAGCGGGATCTTTAACAGGCCAGAAATACACCGGGCTGTAATTCGGCCCAAATACATAGCGGACTGTTAACGAGCCAGAAGTGACCATGGGCCACGATGATGACAAGTTTAGGATAGGCCGTTGACGGGCCGATTTGACACTAGCTGTACGGGCCTTAACAGAGAATGTTGGGCCGTTAGCTAGGTTGGCCCATTATGGTGTGCAAAATCATGTGGGACTTCAGCTGGGCGGGCCCATTGTGGTTCGCTAAATCTTGTGGGCCTTTAGCTGGGCCGGCCCATTATGGTCTGCAAAATCTTGTGGGCCTTTAGCTGGGCCGGTCCATTATGGTCCGCTAAATCTTATGGGCCTTCAGTTGGGCCGACCCATTTAAACTTTATGGGCCACTTTTGGTCCCGTCCACGTGTCAATATATCATAGGCCCATCTCGACCGTTGGATGAGTGACACTAGTGCCAACGCAGAGCTGACGCGTGGTTCCGTCGGCCAATGAGAATTTTACACGTGGAAAATCGCATTGGTCGTGGCTGTTAGCGGGTTATCAGATCCAAAACCGGACCCACTTAACGGCACTTAACGGCGTCCCGTTATGGTGGATGCCACGTGTCGGTCACCCTTGACGAAAGCACTTCTATGACGCACAATTTGTCGTCATGGAAGTGGACACTTCTGTGATGATAATTTTGGTAATGTCATCGAACACTTCTACGACAGCACAGGTATGACTATCTTGATTCTGTCATAAAATCGTCTTGGATGTACATACATGACAAAAAATGCAACCTACTGTGACAAACACGTATCACGACAGAAGTGTATTTTTTTGTAATGGCTGCAGGAACTCGACGGGGTTTGTGGTGCTATCGTAGCGTGGAGGCAGGCCAGGCTTGAACTTGCTTGGCCAGACGATGTTGCGGAGCTCCGGAGTGAACGCGTGGAATCTTGCCGTGGCCACTGGAAGTCGTCGAGGGGGCGCAACATGATCCTAGTGCACGCGCACCGCCACCTCCTGCGGTGGCACGCGAGCCTGGTGCTGGGGCGCTGGAAGCACGCGCGCTTCTCCTTGGGGACGCTGTACCACCTAGCAGCTTGCATCATCCCGAGCCGGCGCCGGGTGCGGCGTGTCACATCGTGGAGCCATACGCCTTGGCTCGATGATGGCGCCCCGGGCCAGAGGTGGTGGAGGAGCCCCGTGCGCCACGTCGCCCGCTGCAGGTGGTTGCTAAGGCAGTGAGCGAGTCGGCCCGTCAGAGCCCCCGTGCGCAACGCTGATGAGCTCGGCGATCCGCTCGAGCCACTCCTCGTAGAGGTCACCCACCGGGCGGTAGCGAAGAAGCTCCCGCGCCGTGAGTAGGGCGGCTTGCACGTCCACCTGGCCGCAACGTGCGTGGGATGACGAAGCTGTTGGGGTCAGTGACGGAGTAGCGGTGCGGCCGTCACAACGCATCGACGGGTGCAGCAACGAAGCTTGCTGCTCGTGGCCGGCAGGGCCGTGGCGGCGTTGGCCACCGGAGAAGGAGCACGACGGGCACGGCCGTCACCCACCGGAGCCGTCTAAGCGACACGGGCGGCGACTGCAGCCTAACGTTCGATGCGAGCCCGGTGCGCGTCGGCCATGGAGGCGTCGGAGTGGTGATGGATTGAACGACGTAAGAGAGGATCCGACGCACCCCTACCTGGCGCGCCAAATGTTGGACTTAGGGATCCGCAAACCCTTGAGAGGTTCGAACTCAGGGGTGCATGCGGAAATCTCAACCTGCCCAGCCTGCCAACTCGCGATCCTCCTAAGCCTAGCGCGTCGAGCTCAAAGAGACACAAAGACATAGCGACTTATACTGGTTCGGGCCACCGTTGTGGTGTAATATCCGAATCCAGTGTGGTGTGGTGGATTGCCTCGAAGGGATGAGGATGAACTGGTACAGTGGATGAACTAGCCTCAGGAGGTGAGGTGTTCTTGAGCTGGTGTGGTGTATGCTAGCTCTACTTGTTATGATCTCGTTCCATCTCGTTGTTTTTCCTATGGTGGTGGCTAGTCCTATTTATAGTGGCCTTGGTCCTCTTCCCAAATATGAGCGGGAAGGGATCCCACAACGGCTGGATTTGGAAGGGGACAAGTAGTACATTCTATCCTTACAAAAGTAGTCTTCACATGCGAAAAGCATCTGGTCGTGACGCTGCGATGGGCTCGTTGATGACCTTCGTCCTGTCGTCCTGGCGGTCTTGGTCTCATTGCACCAGAACGGAAACCTTTGGCTGATTCCTTGGGACTCCACACCTGTGTTTGCCTCCTTTGCACCGAAGAGGAAACCTGCGCTCTGCACCCGCCTGGCCTTGGTCGTCATGGCTCACGTCAGCTGAGCCTCGTGAGGTAGCTTGCATAGAACTCTCCGCCCCTCAGGGGCCCTCCTGAGGAGGCCGATCCCTTCGGGGGCCTTGGCATTGCCCGCCTCGCGAGGGTCTTGCGGTGTTGGTGTTGAAGCTGGGCCATACCAGGTCATCGATGGAGTCACGCGGTAGGCCGCAGGCAGGCAGGGCTGGATACCCCAGAATCCAGGACGCCGACAAATTGTTTGCTCATAAAATCCCTATGCAAAGGAAGTGGGTTAGACTTAAATGTGTTAGTCATATGCTTCATGATGCTTTCTATGTGGTTCAATTCTTATCTTTCATGTGAGTATCATTGACATCATCTTGCCTAGCTAAAAAGGCATTAAAGAAAAGCGCGTGTTGGGAGACAACCCAATATTTACCCTTACTATTTTATTGTGTTCACATGATTATGCTACTGTAGTAATCATGTTTTATAGCTTTTGTTTCAATAAATTGCCAAGTAAAGCCTTTGGGATAGTGTGGATGATAGTTGACTTGATTCTGTGCAAAAATAGAAACTTTTGCGCTCAATCTAGGAAATTTGAAAATTCACTTGAAGGTGCTTTTGATCTGAATTTTTACACAAGATTGATATACAAATTTCCTAGATTGTCCTAATTTTTCAGAATTTTGGAGTTACAGAGGTATGGAAAGTTTCCATATTACTACAAACTGTTCTGTTTTTGACAGATTTTGTTTTCTATGTGTTGTTTGCTTATTTTGATGAACCTATGAGTAGTATCGGGGGGTATGAACCATGGAGAAGTTGTAATACAGTAGGTATAACACCAATATGAATTTAGAATGAGTTCACAACAGTAACTAAGTGGTGATTTTATTTTCTTATACTAACAGAGCTCATAAGATTTTCTGTTGAGTTTTGTGTTGTGAAGTTTTCAAGTTTTGGGTGAAGTTTCGATGGACTACGGAATAAGGAGTGGCAAGAGCCTAATCTTGGGGATTCCCAAGGCAGCCCAAGGTAATATTCAAGGATAACCAAGAGACTAATCTTGGGGATGCCCCAGATGGCATCCCCTCTTTCGTCTTCGTTCATCGGTAACCTTACTTGAGGCTATACTTTTATTCACCACATGATATGTGGTTTGCTTGGAGTGTCATTTTATTTTATTAGTATTTGCTTGCTACTATTCAGAGACATGTTTTATATCTTTTAGTTCAATAAAAAGTCAAGTATAGCCTTTACCATGCTCATTTTACAAGTCTATACGTTGCTGTTTTGAAAACAGAAAGTTTGCTGTTATGTTCTGAATATTGGTGAATAGTCAGAACATGATAAAATCTTGAAATTATGACACAATGAGTAAAAACAAATTTTCTATAGTGTCGTATTTTTTCAGCATTTTTGGAGTTAGGTAAGTATGATTCCCCTTGCATTCTTTACAGACTGTTCTGTTTAGACAGATTGTTGTTATGTTTGCATATGTTTGCCTGTTTAATGACTCTTTAGGATAGGAGGAATATGCAGAGGCATTTAGTAGGAAACATGAAATAATAATTTTAGTGATTTGCTACAGTATAGAATGATAAGGTTATTGCGTTGATTTATACTAACTTATCTCATGAGTTCTTGTTGAGTTTTGTGTGTATGAAGTTTTTGAGATTTAGGGAAACCGTGATATAAAAGGAATTAAGGAGACACAAAAGCTGAAGCTTGGGGATGCCCAAGGCATCCTTGATTAATATTTCAATAAGTCTCAAGCATCTAAGCTTGGGGATGCCCCGATTGGCATCCCACCTTTCTTCTTCAACAACTATCGGTCAGTTTTGGTTGAGCCTAAGTTTTTGCCTCTCCACATGATATGTGCTATACTTGCAATGTCATTTTATTTTATTTTGTTTTGATTGCTGTTTGAATAATATCCCAAGATCTGAAATTGTTAAATGTGAGAGAGTCTTCACATAGTTACATAATTATTCGACTACTCATTGATCTTCACTTATATCTTTTGGAGTAGTTTGTCATTTGCTCTAGTGCTTCACTTATATCCTTTTAGAGCATGATGGTGGTTTTATTTTGAAGAAATTGATGAACTCTCATGCTTCAGATATATTATTTTGAGAGTCTTAAATAGCATGGTAATTTTCTTAGGTTATGAATTTATTCCTAATATGATGGGCATCCAAGAGGGATATAATAAAAACTTTCATATAAAGTGCATTGAATACTATGAGAAGTTTGATTCCTTATGATTGTTTTGAGATATGAGGATGGTGATATTAGAGTCATGCTAGTGGAGTAATTGTGAATTTGAGAAATACTTGTGTTGAGGTTTGTGATTCCCGTAGCATGCACGTATGGTGACCCGTTATGTAACGAAGTTGGAGCATGAGGTATTTTTTGATTGTCATCCTTCGTGTGGAGGTCGGGATCGCACGATGGTTAACTCCTACCAACCCTTCCCCTAGGAGCATGCGCGTAGTGCTTGGTTTCGATGACTAATATATTTTTGCAAGAAGTATGTGAGTTATTTATGACTAATGTTGAGTCCATGGATTATGCGCACTCTCTCCCTTCCACCATTGCTAGCCTCTCTTGTGTCGCGCAACTTTCGCCGGTACCATAAACCCACCATATACCTTCCTCAAAACAGCCACCATACCTACCTATTATGGAATTTCCATAGCCATTCCGAGATATATTGCCATGCAACTTTCCACCGTTCCATTTATTATGACACGCTTCATCATTGTCATATTGCTTTGCATGATCATGTAGCTGACATCGTATTTGTGGAAAAGCCACTGTTCATAATTCTGTCATACATGTCACTCTTGAGTTATTGCACATCCCGGTACACCGCCGGAGGCATTCACATAGAGTCATATTTTATTCTAAGTATCGAGTTGTAATTCTTGAGTTGTAAATAAATAGAAGTGTGATGATCATCATTATGAGAGCATTGTCCCATGTGAGGAAAAAAAGAGAGGCCAAATAAGCCAAAGAAAAAAAGAGGCCAAGGAAGCCAAAGAAAAAAAGAGAATAAAAGGAAAAAGAAAAAAAGGAAAAAAAGAGAGAAAAAGAGAGAAGGGACATCGTTACTATCCTTTTTCCATACTTGTGCTTCAAAGTAGCACCATGATCTTCATGATAGAGAGTCTCTTATTTTGTCACTTTCATAACCTAGTGGGAATTTTTCAATATAGAACTTGGCTTATATATTCCAACAATGGGCTTCCTCAAATTCCCCTAGCTCTTCGTGAGCAAGCGAGTTGGATGCACACCCACTTAGTTTCTCTTTGAGATTTCATAAACTTATAGCTCTAGTGCATCCATTGCATGGAAATCCCTACTCACTCACATTGATATCCATTGATGGGCATCTCCATAGCCTGTTGATACGCCTAGTTGATGTGAGACTATCTCCCTCCTTTTGTCTTCTCCACAATCACCATTCTATTCCACCTATAGTGCTATGTCCATGGCTCATGCTCATGTATTGCGTGAAATTTGAAAAAGTTTGAGAATACTAAAGTATGAGACAATTGCTTGGCTGAAACCGGGGTTGTGCATGATTTGAATATTTTATGTGATGAAGATGGAGCATAGCCAGACTATATGATTTTGTAGGGAAAAGCTTTCTTTACCCATGTGATTTTGAGAAGACATAATTGCCTTGTTAGTCTGCTTGAAGTATTATTGTTTTTATGTCAATATAAACTTTTGTTATGAATCTTATGGATCTGAATATTCTTGCCAGAATAGATAAGATTACATTGATAAATATGTTAGGTAGCATTCCACATCAAAAATTCTGTTTTTATCATTTACCTACTCGAGGACGAGTAGGAATTAAGCTTGGGGATGCTTGCGTATCTACAATTTTTAATTGTTCCATGCTATTATATTATCCATCTTGGATGTTTTTATATGCATTTATATGCTATTTTATATTATTTTTGGGACTAACCTATTATCCTAGAGCCCAGTGCCAGTTTCTATTTTCCGTGTTTTTGAGTTATATAGAAAAGGAATACCAAACTTTTCGGTGATTATTTTTGGACCAGAAGAAGCCCACAGAGCATCGGAGATGGACCAAAAGATTCCCGAGGCGACCACAAGGGTGGACGGTGCGCCCTACCCCCTGGGTGCGCCCCCTACCTTGTGGCTGCCTCGTGGACCCCAAGACTTGTTCCCGACGCCAACACCTCTTATATATCCCCAAACTTCCAGAACAGAACCTAGATCGGGAGTTCCGCTGCCGCAAGCCTCTGTAGCCATGAAAAACCAATCAGGACCCTGTTCCGGCACCCTGCCGGAGGGGGGATCCATCACCGGTGGCCATCTTCGTCATCCCGGCGCACTCCATGACAAGGAGGGAGTAGTTCATCCTCGGGGCTGAGGGTACGTACTAGTAGCTATTTGTTTGATCTCTCTCTCTCTCTCTCATGTTCTTGATATGGCACGATCTTGATGTACCACGGGCTTTGCTATTATAGTTGGATCTTCTGATGCTTCTCCCCCTCTACCTTCTTGTATTGGATTGAGTTTTCCCTTTGAAGTTATCTTATCGGATTGAGTCTTTAAGGATTTGAGAACACTTGATGTATGTCTTGCATGTGCTTATCTGTGGTGACAATGGGATATTCACGTGATCCACTTGATGTTTGTTTTGGTGATCAACTTGCGGGTTCTGTGACCTGGTGAATTTATGCATAGGGGTTGGCACACGTTTTTTGTCTTGACTCTCAGGTAGAAACTTTGGGGTACTCTTTGAAGTTCTTTGTGTTGGTTTGAATAGATGAATATGAGATTATGTGATGCATATCGTATAATCAAACTCGCGGATACTTGTGGTGACGTTGGAGTATCTAGGTGACATTAGGGTTTTGGTTGATGTGTGTCTTAAGGTGTTATTTTACTATGAACTCTAGGGCTGTTTGTGACACTTATAGAAATAGCCCAATGGATTGATCAGAAAGAATAACTTTGAGGTGGTTTTGTACCCTACAATAATCTCTTCGTTTGTTCCCTGCTATTAGTGACTTTGGAGTGACTCTTTGTTGCATGTTGAGGGATTGTTATCTGATCCAATTATGTTATCATTGTTGAGAGAACTTGCACTAGTGAAAGTATGAACCCTAGGCCTTGTTTTAAAGCATTGCAATACCATTTTCGCTCACTTTTGTTACTTGCTACCTTTCTGTTTTTATATTTTCAGATTACAAAAACCTATATCTACCATCCATATTACACTTGTATTACCATCTCTTCGCCGAACTAGTGCACATATACAATTTACCATTGTGTTGGGTGTGTTGGGGACACAAGAGACTCTTTGTTATTTGGTTGCAAGGTTGTTTGAGAGAGACCATCTTCATCCTATGCCTCCCACAGATTGATAAACCTTACGTCATCCACTTGAGGGAAATTTGCTACTGTCCTACAAAACTCTGCGCTTGGAGGCCCAAAGCGAGTCTACAAGAAGAAGGTTGCGTAGTATACATCACTACCATGCCCTCCTCATCCGAATGGCATTTGCTAAATTCAATGTCATCTCGCATTACGCATACCTCAAGCTGAAGATTCTCGGTACTTTGGGCGTCATAGCAATCAGCGGCAACACAGAGCACTCACTCCGGACCGAGGAACACACTGCGGCCCTGGCAGCCGAAGACCAAGATGGCATCAATTGGCCCAGGTATTTGCCCACCGTAAAGGCCAGAGATACAAATAAACGGGCTCGAACCTGATCCCTGTCATGTGAGCTCGCCCGCGTCCGTTGCAAATAGGGACACATGCTCCACGGCACACCCACTATAGTCGCATTCTACATGCCTCGACAACACAACTTCGCGCTCAAGATACCATGGGTAGGCGTGGGGGCTTATATCAAGCAACAACACCATATGTTCGGCTTAACTGAACTAGGGGATTGCCACGTCCTCAGACAGCAAAGGGTACGACTCCGGACTCGCCCAGCATCAAGCTGTGACTATGCAGCTACCTCCCAAGGTTCCTACTCAAGGCCTCCCCCGTCGGTACGCGTTTTTTTACACGGATGTCCCCCTACCCAACAGAAGCAAAGGCGTAGATGTGCCACATGGCACAACTGAGGCTTCAACCCGTGCATCAAGGCCCTGTGTAAATGTTTCCTTTGTAAAATTTTCATTTCTTCCTCATAATAAATGCCTCAACAGTTCGAGTTATATGGATAGATGTCCCGAGCTTATGGAAAATAAAAACACCTTTTATGGTGTCCAGGCATCTATATTGTCTAGCCCTTCCTCTCCTTTTTCTGCTCTTGGAACAGCTTGACATGCACACATTGTGTAACAAATATATATCGGTTAATTGACCAAGGGCTTGATCTCCTCATCAGCTCCATGTACCAAGTCCGGCACTTCTTTCTGCTAAGTGTTCGGTGTCTCGGATATTGCACTATATGCATCAGTTCTGAACTATGTCTTGGGTCAATAGTTGGGTTTCCCGGCTCCTGTACTTACCTTCTTACGTTTCACAAGTTCGGCTAAGAAGGTAAAGGGAGAACCCTTGTGATTGTACTTTTGTCTAGCCTAGCTAAGCACCTTAGGGGAGAAAGATGAAAACTGATTGCCATAGTAAGCGCGAACTGGTCGGCGATCCGATGACAAGTGTTAAATTCAAAAATCGTTGGCGCACTACAGGAATCAGCTACTTTGCCGTCCGCCGGGGCGGACGGCAAAGGCAAGAACGGCGGACGGCAAAGGCCTTTGCCGTCTGCCACGGACGGAAAAAGGCTCCGACAAAGTAAGGATCAGCAAAGAGCTACTTTGCCGTCTGTTTCCGGAGGCTGGTGGCAAAGGGTCCTTTCCCGTAAGCAGCGGACGGCAAAGAAAGTTGACGGCAATAAATATGTTGTTAGTCCGTTAGATGGCTAACGACAGCCTTTGCTGTCAGCTGCTGATGGCAAAAATTATCTGGCATTTGCCGTCCGCCAGGTGACGTCAGCTGGACGTCACTGCCCACCTAGGCTTTGCCGTCCGCCACTATAGGCAAATGTGGTGATCCTTTGCCGTCTGCCACTGTAGGCAAACTGGCCAAATGGGTCAGCTCCCAGGGAGCACAGGTGGCTGCCACGTGGCTTCTTTGCCGTCCGTGGCGGACGGCAAAGGGTCCTTTGCCATCAGCGGCGGACAACAAAGATCATGCATTGCCTCTTTTTTCTGTTTTTTTAAATCCAACAATTTTCACAGCAAATATATATGACATATATATATATATATATATATATATATATATATATATTTGACAGGGCTATTTAACAACAAACATATGACATATCCAGCACATAAGTTTCATCGTACATGTATATATAGTTCCATCCATTCATACATAGCAAGTTGCACATACACATAAGTTGCAACCATTAGGAAGTTGCACATACATATTAAAAGGCAAAGTTTCATCAAGATAGCAAGTTCCATCGTAGCAAGCTAGAAGAATACTAGAAGAGAATGAAATAAAAAACAAGCACTCCATCATAGCAAGCTAGCTTCCGAGAAGTGAATGAAATCTGCAAAATGGCAAATAAGAAAGTTAGGAAAAGGTGACTAGAAGAAGAAGACTAGAAGAAGAAGCACTCCATCGTTTGTGAGCTAACTTAGGTAAAATGCATCATTTTAGAGCTAACGTAGGTAAAATGGGTCATTTTGGAGCTAACGTAGGTAAAATGGGTCATTTTAGAGCTAACGTAAGGAAAATGGATAATTTTGGAGATAGTCTAGGTAAAATGGGTCATTTTAAAGCTAACTTGGGTAAAATGGATCATTTATGAGCTAACTAAGGTAAAATGGGTCATTTTAGAGCTAACCTAGGTAAAATGGATCGTTTATGAGCTAACTCAGCTAATTATGCCATTTTTTACATAAGTAAGCTAAGTACATGTCATTATTGAGCAAACCTAGTTAACTAAGCATATTACAACTAACTTAGGTCATTTTGGAGGAAACAAAGCTAAGTATAGATCGCTTTAGAGCTAACTTAGGTAAAATGGCTGGTTTTGGAGGTCAGTAAGCTTATTAAGTCATTTTGGAGGAAAAGAAGCTAACTCTAGGTCATTAAGGTAAGCATACTAGAGGAAATAAAGCTAAGTCTAGGTCTTTATGCATTTGTTAAGCAAAAAATTGGAGAAACTTACCGTGATCATGGAGGTGTAGGAGCGGGCTGGCTCGTGCCAGTAGCTGGAGAAGGATCGTGTGATGCTTGTCTGGAGTTACGCTGCACCAAAGATCATTTCCAATGTTTCGTTAGCATGATGACACTCAAATCTTAAGACTAGCAAGTAACATCCATTCAAATTAAACTCACCGTGGTCTTAGGAGCAATCTCTGGATCAATGGCTATGGAGCCACGGGACCTCCCGCCACCAGATATCATCACCTGCTCTAGATCAATGGGACACTGGCTCGGGTTAAAGTCCTCCCCTTTCCTCGCCTTCCCCTTGACTTTCTTGTAAGAGGCAGTGTGGACCATGGCATACAGGTCGTACCCCTCTTGCACCTTATCTGTCTTATTGTAGCATGCCTGAAAGAGAGAAACAAAGTAAATTAGTAATTAAAGGGCTCAATCTAGCATGATGAATGAATTGCATGAATCATGAAGCAAACCACATACCCAGTTCCGCCCGAACTGATATAAGATGGAGCTGCCTTGATGGTGTGGCACACCTTCAATTTGGGCATGTTTGTCCTTGGCCTCAGTCGGCTCCCCTTCCATCTTTCAACACCTGCCATGACAAAGAGTAAACGAAATTAGTATAACATAAAAAAAATACTAACATGAATAATAATATGTATATCACTTAAGTGTATCATCATCAAGTACAACATAAAAGAATTGAATACCTGACACTACTAATAATCTCGATCAGTATCATCAATAAATGCATAATCATCATCATCACTATAATCAATGATGGGCTCGTAGGGTTCAGTGGCATCCACATGTGGAAGGCCACCTTGACGTAATCAGTCAAGCATTGACAGGTCATCCGCAGCAGTAACCTCTTCTTGTTCCGGCTCTTCTTGTTCCTCCTCTGGGGTGATGTCGGATTCACTGTCGCTGTCTACTTCAATGTTTTGGGGTGAAGTATAGCGGTTCTTGAAACACTATTTGGAAAGACGTGTCTCTTAGAAGAATTCTCCTTCATATGTGTCTAGGTTAATGTGAGGTTCATAGTCCTCTTCATTTGGGGGAGATAGTCTAGCACGTGGCGGCACTTCATAAACGACATCCCAATCTTGCAGATTTGGATTAGTTTGGCAGGCCCACGGTAGATAGAATATTTGGGTCGCCTGTTGAGCCGTAATATAGACATCAGGAACATCTAAATGGGTGCTTTGGTTGATTTCAACTAGCCCTATATGTTCATGAGTCCTTCTGGTCTCCTTCGGCGGAAACCAATAACATTTGAAGACTACGACGTTCGGTGGGTTTTCACCATAGAATAGAAGTTCATAAATTGCTTCAACTCTCCCATAATACTCGGTACCTCCTTCGCCGATAGTAGATACATAACAATTTGTAGACTTTCAGTCGGCCATAGATAGCTCTTTGCCATAGGTACGAAAGCGATACCCGTTGATGTCATATTTGTCAAATGAACGGACCTTATAGTCAAAACCATTAGCGACTTGTCTCAATTCGGCGTCCATAGACTCTGAATTAGCCTACAAGTTTAATACGAAAGGATTGTTGCATTACGCACAAATTAGCGAATGAAATGAAATTGTCTAATAGAAATTACCGTTTGTTTGAACCAAGAGATGAAATCGGGATAGCCGCCTCCTTGCTTTGCGAGAATCTCATACTCTTCGACGGAATCCTTTTGGATCACCGCTCCATATGAGAATATGGCAACGTATCGACTGTATGAAATATCCAGGAATAAGAGCAGTTCAAAGGAATAAGAAGTTGCAAAACAATGTACCGAGAACTTACTCGATGTACGGCCGCACTTCTATCAGGTTTTTGAAGATATACAACGAAATGGTCCGCCATTCTTTGTTATCCAAAGATACTGGATTTGAAACACTGACTGGTGCGAGATTCCCTTTGAATAGGCTGAGGTTGGATCCACCCTTTTTAGGGTCGTCAGCATTGTACCGAGGCCTCGGATTATGCAAATGACGATTTTTGGTTTCGTAGTGTGCTGTCATGAAGTTTGCCGCCTCCTCAGTGATAAATGCCTCAGCCATCGATGCTTCAATTCTACATTTATTTTTACATTTTTCTCGAAGTGTCTTCTGCATCCTCTCAGTTGGGTAGCACCAATGATTTTGCACGCCCCCCCCCAATCTTGCCTCGGTTGAGAGATGCAAAATCAAGTGATGCATTGGATTAAAGAAGCCCGGTGGAAAGATCTTCTCTAACTTGCAGATCAACTCCCGCGCCAACTCTTCCATTTCTTCTAGCACGCCAGGCGATAGTTCTTTCGCACAAAGAACACGGAAGAAATAGCTGAGTTCTGCCAGTACTAGCCATTCATCCTCAGGGATGAAGCCACGCAACATCATCGACATTACCCGCTCAATCCATATGTGCCAATCATGACTCTTGAGACCAAATATCTTCAATTTATCAAGACTCGCTCGCCTCTTTAGATTCGTTGCATACCCATCGAGGAACATCAACTGCATTTTCACCCACAAGATAATTTCCCTCATAGTTGGCCTTCCAAGATTGAACCATGCCTTCGGCTTCGTCCAGTTCTGGTTTCCTTTCGGTTCTTTCATGTTTTGTAACGGCCTATCACATAGCGCCTCCAGATCGACTCTAGCCTTAGTATTATCCTTTGACTTCCCATCTATGCCAAACAATGTACCAAAAAGTGCCTCAGTGATATTCTTCTCAGTGTGCATCACGTCGATGTTGTGTGGGAAAAGGAGGTCTTTGAAGTAAGGCAGATCCCATAAGCATGTCTTGTGAGTCCAGGCGTGCTCAGAATTATACTTATACCCCTTGAAGTACCCTGGACGCTCTGGATCTGGCTCGAGAGCATTTAACTGATCCAGGGTCTGTTGGCTTGTCAACGTAGGTGGTGCATAGTTTTTGACAACTCTACCTCTGATGAAGTTCTTCTTGTCTTTCCTGAACTTATGGCGAGGATCCAGGAACTGTCTATGCATGTCGAAGCACGAAAACTTGCGACCAGCCTGAAGCCAATGAAACTCAAGAGCTCCCTTGCATGTGGGACACGGGAACCTTCCATGCACACACCATCCAACGAATAGCGCATACGCCAGCAAGTCATGCGTCGAGTACATGTACTAGACACGCATTATGAAGTTCCGTCTGCTATAGGTGTCGTATGTCTTGAACCCATTATCCCAGGCTTCTTGCAATTCGTCCTTAAGCGGCTGCATGTACACATTCATATTTTCCCCTGGATAGTTGGGCCCTGGAATTATCAACGTCAGGAAAATGTTCTTTCTTTGCATAATCTGTCCGGGGGGAGATTGAGTGGAAAGACAAATATAGGCCAACAACTGTATTGCGTTGACGTCATACCAAACAGACTGAACCCATCCATGCTGATGCCGACTCGAGGATGCCTCAGATCTGCCGCTTTGTCAGCATGTAATTCATCAAACTTTTTCCATGCAACACCATTCGATGTGTGTACCATCATCAGATTCCCATCTGCATCTAGTTCGGTTCTTTTTCCTGTTTTGTGCCATGTCATCTGTCTGGCCGTCTCTTCGACCATTAAAAGATGTTGAAGTCTTGGTACGATTGGCATATACCGAAGAACACTAATGGGGGTTTTGGTCTGTGTCTTCTCACCCATACCGTTGTCTACCACAACATACCTGCAAGACTTGCAAATGGGATAATAGTTCAAGTCCGCATAGTCAAGCCTAAATAAGGCACATCCTTTCTGACAGGCATTTATCTTCTCATAGAGCATCTTCAGTGCACGGAGGATTTTGTCCGACTGGTACATGTTTGCAGGCATTACATGGCCTTTGGGTAGAAAGCGTCCAAATACTGTCATCATTGCATCGTAGCATTCTCAGTCCAAGTTGAACTGAGCCTTCAGAGCCATTACTTGTGAGATGGCATCCAACTGACAAAGCTCATTGTGCTCGTGGAGCGAACGTTTTGAAGACTCCAACATTTCATTGAAGGCCTTTGCAGATTCCTCCATCTCCTCGTCCGAATCCCGAGTATCACCATAGTCTTGCACCATGTTTTCCATCCCGGTACCATGCTCGTCGGTGCGACGACGATCCACTTCAGCTCGATCACGTTGGGCAGACTCACCAGATATGTCCACACCATATAATTGGGCATAAAACCACTCTTCTGCATGTGTTTGCCCATTTCAGTCTTTGTCCTCTTTTCCCAATTGCCGCACCGGAAACAGGGGCACCAGGTTTTCCTCTGGCCATTTGCAAATGCGGCTTGCACAAACCCCTTGGTTTTTGTGAACCATTCAACGCTCCATTTGTTCTGACCAGTGTGACCGGTATACATCCATGCACCATCACTCATCTTGACTTATAGAGCTACTAGACACACAACAAATATATATATAATTCACCATGTATATATTCATCAGTTGATCTACTTTGTCAATTTTATTACGTCCATGCAACCTACACTCTAATAGGTAATGATAGGTCCTAATCCCACCCGAGTATGTGTAGATTGGGTTAATTTTCCCATGCTATGCTCCGGATCCGACGCAAAATTTCGGCAGCACCTCCCTGCTGTTCTCCTATTACATGTCTCTGCAATAAACAGAGAGGATGTGTACCCAGAGAACAACAGGCAAGGCAATGACGAAATTTATGCGTCGGATCTGGAGCAAAGCATATGGGAAAATAATTAATGGGTGAGGAGGACATGTCATTTGTGCTCACCCACGAACGAAGGGGTAGAGCTCGTCAAACGCATGGCGAGGTCGTTGAACACCAAACCTCGCAGCGATGAAACAACTGTACATTTAAATCTACCTGATCAACACAATTATATATGATGTTTTTCATAACAAAATCGAAAAATATATGACCTAACTCATAATTCACAAATATATGACCCTGTCGGCCTCTAGAAGGCCAAAGAGCACTTTTTGGGAGGTTTCGGGGCTCGGGGTGTCGTGTCGGTGTCGGGGTGCCGTGTCGGGGTCGGG